>NW_021680473.1:267980-318655 GCF_001412515.2 Diachasma alloeum | reverse complement strand
AAACTCTATTTTATCACGAATCTTAAAAATACTTTAACACATATCAAACTGAAAACAATCATCCCAGGGGCAAGTCAAATGAGCTTCCATTGAAATAATGGCTGATCTGTCGTTATTGGAAAACTGTGGTACAGATAGATGCTCTTGGTCGATAAACTCTTCATCGATCCATTCTGCATCTTCGCCTTCTTCAATATCACGTATGATTGCCAAAAGTTCTCTTTGTCGTTCAGCAACGATCCGCACTGGGCGCACTTTTGGAATTGCAATTGTTATGCCACAGTGTTTCTGGTGCTCTTTCAAGTTGCAAAGAGAGGCAAGATATATCCCACATTTTTTGCAAAGCTTTCGGCTCATGTCTTTTTGTACTGATGGACATGCTAGATCGTAAGGAATTTCTTTGAACTCATCAAAAGGAGTAGGATACATAGTGCGTTGAACCAGTAATGACAAAAAAAGCGAAGGGAATTGGCCATTGTCTCTTGAAATCTCAATACCTTTCTCAGTTTGAAGAATCGGTACCAGTGGTGGCATGAACCTGTCTGGGAGAATATTGAGGAAAGAACTCCTGAAAGGTTGACAACAGTTCCTGTCATTGCATTTTATAATTTGTAAGAAGTATTGACTACTTCGGACATGTTTAGAGTGCCAGTCAACGGACATTTTCTGCAAAACACACTCATCGAGTTGACAATTCTCTGGTGAAATAAATTCACCGACCACTGGAAAATCATCAAGTACCATCGTAGACCATATTTCCGCTAGGGTTTTCCCAGCAAATTCGAAATTAGTTTTTTCTTTTTCAGTGTCAATCGTCCTTCCCTGACTATCTAAATGTTGTCCATAGTGATCATAAGGAAGAATCACTCCAGCTAATTCTTTGCTCAATGGTGCCATTCGTCTCTCTACTCTATTGAAGGCACTTCTTCCTGGGGCATTACATGCAATGTAGAGAGCATCCAAATTTTTACTTACGAAATCAGAAACCGCTGTTGAAATCACTTTTCTGTATCGAGGATTCTCATCTGGCCCGCCATCAACTGTAATGATACCAATAGGTTTTATACACTTACTTCCATCAGCAGATACTGTGTTGACTAGATCATCAAATTCAGAAAGTTCGAATAGGCGCTCCATGTCTAGAGCATGAGAATACGCTGTTGATGACGAATGTTTTGCTGATCTAATTGCAACATATGTCGGGCCTGAGTAGCTGACTGCTGCTCGATTCTCCACTTCGTGCCCCATAATTTTTACGCCAGCATAAACTGATGGGATGAGTTTGTGGGAGGGAGCAACAACCCAATCGTGGTTAGGGAGAGTGACGCGATATTCCATGTGCATGAGCAATGGTGTTTGATTCTTTGCTGCAGTGATACCAATCAGAACTCGAGCTTTATCGTCTTGACTGATGAAAAAAACTTCACTTGGTCCTAGGACTGAAGCTAAATCTTCTAAATGATGAATGGTTGCTGCTGAAAATTTTCCATCCATATGCTTTTTATGAGTTTCATTACGTGATCTAGTAAGTTTCACTGGTACAGTTGTTATGTGAAGTTTTCCTTCTCGAGAATCAGCTCTCCGTGGAATCAAGCGTAAATATACACCACTCCGACTGATGTTGAACCCATAGTCAGTTTTCAATTTATCAGTTAGATCATCGAGTGTTTTTACGATTCTCACACATTCGGTTCGACATCACTCATCAGTACCACTGCCATAAGTAGCAATTTCCATAATTAGTTTCAAAATCTCAGGTTGATCATCAGTAATACTTGGACGACCTGATTTATCTCTCACGTGCAGCTTGGATTTCATCCCTGGAAACTCTTCATACAATTCATTCATTTGCCTCTTGTTGTTTGCTCTGAACTTGCTTGATCGCTGCTGACTTTGGTGTAACTCCCCTAGCTTATTCTCTTTTCCTTTGTATTTCTTCGTTTTCTCTTGCAGAATTTGAAATTGTTCAGTAGACAGCAAATCAGCATCACGTCCCAGAGTCAATACAACCACTTCCTGTCAAAGAACTTGAATTTCATTTTGGATTTTTGTTTGAGCAGGTGTACTGTACTTTTTCGACGTATTGCTCTCGTGAGGCACATCAGAAGTGGAATTGTCAACATTTTGTTTGCTTTTCTCATTTTCAATGTCATCTCGTGGATTATTGTATCGATTTTTGTTCTGATTGGAAGTGGAAGGAGTAGATATGCTATCGATATTCTTCTCAGTAGGCTAAGGTAACAATGAAAATGGTTATTCAATTGTAATTTCCAGTAAATGCATATTTCAGATTCATACTTACTGTTGACCAAAAAGATAACAGCTTCGCTTTCTTAATTCGTGCTGTATTTGATAATTCTAAATATTTCGCATTCAGTTTGTTCTCGAAATCATGAAAACATTTTATAGAATTCCAAAAGGCAGTAGCTTCCTGTTGATGAGCAGCTGTTTTTTTCTCAGGAAAAGCTTCTTTGAATTTTGTACACAATTTTTGAAAAGCTTTGTTTTTATCCATGTGGCCAAATAAATGAAGAACATGAAGTGTCTGAATTCCAGAAACATTCAGGTAACGATCGTAGATATCGAGATAACGATCGTAGAAAATTGACAAGTAGAGGTTAGGTGAAGGTTTAAACTGTTTTGCACATTCAAATGAGTAGAACAGCTAGCTGAAGCGTATGGAGAGGGACTGACATGCACGTCCCTGTTGATAAACAGTATTTTTTTGCTGTACGAACCTTCTCTGCCACCGAAAGAATAAAAAATATGTGGACAACTCTATCAGTGCCATCCGTATCAACAAACTGCGCAGTATCGTTTTGCGCATTCAACTCCGGATGACTGCTTGATGCGCGCTACGATTCGAAAATGAGAAAACAAAAGTATTCCTAATTTTCTAAGTTTTTTTGTTTGGAAATAAAATGAAGAAAAAAAAATATAAGCGTGACGTCACGTCCTGTGCTACCCCCCTCCCCCCCATCGTCACACATCCTCACAACATTCTAGACCTTCCCCCCCCCCTAATCGCGTGAGGTAATTGTTGAATGCTCCCAATGCCATTTAAAAAAAACTTATTCATGCTAGCATGATGCGTATGCTAGCTTTTTTGTAAGTTAGCAGAATAAGCATTTAAAAAATCAATAGAATTGAATTTCCGATATCGGATCAATTAAGGCTAATTAAGAGCTAAGTTTCTACGTATCCAAAAAAATTTTCAGCTAACCCAGTTTTTGGAAAAACGGCGTTGATGCTACCTTACCGCAAGTTAGCAGGAAAAATGGTTAAAAATTAACAAAATTTGGTTTTCGACATTGGATAATTGAAAAATCATTATCGGATAATTTGTTATTTTTCCAAAAGTTTTCATCTTTATGCCGTTCAGAAAACAATAGCGTTGCAGCTTATTATGAGTTAATTTTATATCCACCTAAAAAATTTTCTGCTAATTCCATTTAAAAAAAAACGTATTCATGCTAGTTTTTTTGTAAGTTAGCAGAATAATCATTTAAAAAATCAATAGAATTGAATTTCCGATATCGGTTCATTTAAAGTTGATTTAGAGCTAATTTTCTACGCTTCCAAAAAAATTTTTAGCTAACCCAGTTTTTGGAAAAACGGCGTTGATGCTACCTTACCGCAAATTAGCAGAAAAAATGGTTAAAAAATTAACAAAATTTGGTTTTCAAGATGGGATAATTTAGAGCTCATTAGCAGCTATTTTTTCACGTTTCAAAAAATAATGGTTTTTTTTCAAAACATTTTTGTTTTTTTTTACAAAACGACGCATTTATATACTTTTTACCAAAATGTAGAAATGAACGAAATCTCATTTATAAAACTTGTAAAAATATCAGTTTTGACATTGGATAATTGAAAAATCATTACCAGATAATTTGTTATACTTCCAAAAGTCTTCATCTTTATAGCGCTCGGAAAACACTAGCGTTGCGGCTTATTATGAGCTAATTTTATATGCATCCAAAAATTGTTCTGCTAATACCGTTTTTGAAAAAAAAGTGTTTCTGCTAGCTTTTCTGTAAGTTAGCAGAAAAATTATTTAAAAAATCAATACAATTTGATTTTCGATGTCGGATAATTTCAAGCTAATTAAGAGTAAATTTAAAACTATATTGGAAAATCAAAGAAATATGAATTTCAGTTCAATTATTACATGCGAATGCATAGTAATCATAAAAATTCAGGTAATATATCTATTCTTGAATATTCACTTAATCAAAAATTGCGCCTGAATAACTCCTCAATATTCATTTTTTAATTGAAATTTCATGATCCTTTTCCCTTCCTAAAACCAATTCAATTTCTTTTTTCAGAAAGTTGAAGGTTAAGGTACTTCCGCAGTAAGTATACCTGGTGAAAATTTTGAAATGGTATAAAGACGCAATATTTGGATCATCTGTTGTTGACCACATTAAAAAGATATTCCCAAAATTTCAAGTCCCTGCGCCGCCCCATTTTTGAGACATGCATCGCCAAACATTCAATTTTTGTGTTTTTTCTATTTTTGGCGATGTATATCTCGAAAATGGGGTGGACAAGGTACTCGAAATTTTGGGAATAATTTTTGAATGTGCTCAACAACATATGATCCAAATATTGCGTCTTTATACCATTTCGACATTTTCACCAAGAATACTTACGGCGGAAGTTCCTTAATTGCTCACAAAGTTTCAATGTATTTACTACAAAGTTTATTCACTGTCACTATTTCTCGCAGATGGAATGAGAAATAACGGAGCTTGATAAGGCTGATAATGCACCCATGGGGGTTCCCCCTACTCGACTCCTTTCTCAAAATTGACTACGAAAACAAAAAATTTCGAATTATAAATAATGATCTGTTAATAATTTTGCAATTATCCAATCTCAGAAATGATTTTTTTTCTACTTTTATAAATGAGATTTAGTTAATTTCTACATTTTGGTCAAAAGTATGTAAATGCGTCGTTTTGTGAAAAAAAAAATTTGTTGAAAAAAAAAATGTTTTTGAAAAGTGAAAAAATAGCTGCAATGAGCTCTAAATTATCCCATGTCGAAAACCAAATTTTCTTAATTTTTTAACGATTTTTTCTGCTAACTTGCGGTAAGGTAGCATCAACGCCGTTTTTCCAAAAATTGGGTTAGCTGAAAATTTTTCTGGAAACGTAGAAAATCAGCTCTTAATTAACCTTCAATTATCCGATATCGGAAATTCAATTCTATTGATTTTTTAAATGATTATTCTGCTAACTTACAAAAAAACTAGCATACGCAACATGCTAGCATGAATACCCTTTTTTTACAATGGCATTCGCAGAAAACTTTTTAAATGCATATAAAATTAGCTCATAATAAGCCGCAACGCTATTGTTTTCCGAACGGCATAAAGATGAAAACTTTTGGAATTATAACAAATTATCTGCTAATGATTTTTCAATGACCCAATGTCAAAACTGATTTTTTGCCACTTTTATGAATGAGATTTAGTTCATTTCTACATTTTAGTCAAAAGTATCTAAATGCTTCGTTTTGGGAGAAAAAAAACAAAAATTCAGAAAATTTTTTGTTTTTTTCCAACTTTTTGAAACGTAAAAAAATAGGTTCTAATGAACTCTAAATTATCCCGTATTGAAAACGAAAGTTTGTTCACTTTTTAACCATTTTTTCTGCTAACTTGCGGTAAGCTAGGATTGACGCCGTTTTTCCAAAAACTGGATTAGCTGAAAATTTTTTGAAAACGTAGAAAATGAGCTGTTAATTAGCTTTAAATTATCCGATATCGAAAATCAAATTCTATTGATTTTTTAAATAATTTTTCTGCTAACTTACAAAAAAGCTAACGGAGACACGTTTTTTTCGAAAACGTATTGGCAAAAAAATTTTTAAAGACATATAAAATTAGCTCATAATAAGCTGCAAATTATCCAATATTGAAAATTCGATTCTGCTACTTTTGACTGCTAGGTCAACATACGTTGGAAAAACCAAGCTTCGTTATTGTTGGATTCCAGAGCTCTAGAAGAAATCAAATAACCAGCAATGCCAGTGAATTCGATCATTGTAATATCCGAGATGTGAAACTCTTCCTGAATTCTCAAAGTCACCCCTATGGAAACCTCAATCTTAATATTACACACAATCAGTACTCTCAACTCTACAATATGTATACCGACTTCCAGACTTCTTACTATGGTAAGGAGTCTGAGTCCTTGCTGAACAGGGATGCATTCTTGAAGACAGCACCGCTCATCGTCATCGATTGCTCCAAGCAGAACGAGTTCCTGAAAACTGGACCTGTGGATATTCGACTTGAATTCGAATCGACGCAGATATTCTCCAATACTACTGTAGCTTATTGCTTGATCTTACATGATCGAATTATTGAATATCATCCTCTCAGTGGTGGCGTTAAGAAAATGAATTTAAAAAAATCATCTTATATAATCATGTATTGTTTCTATGGGATTAATGAATAAATAAATGAATACATTTGACTAATAAAAAAGAATTTTTATTTCATATTGTCTGCAAGTTTTTTACAACACTGATAATTCTTAAGACTCTTAAACTTCCATGTCAATGTTAATTTCATTCCATACAAATATCCGAGAATTGATGAAATCGAAGCCTTTTCACCATCCTCTTCATCCAACTTTATCCTCTCGATGGTAGAAGAAATCTCGTTCACTTTTTTCTTCAATTCATCCTACAGTCTTGTTAATATATTCTCAATAGATTTCTCAATTATGCCAGATTTGAGATCAAAGAGAATAGGTAAAGACAATCCAGAAGTATTCATGCATTTCCTCTCGATTCTTCTTCACGATTTCCATCCGATCCTCGAAATCCAAGATATCATGAAGGAAGTCAAAGGCATAGTCTGATGGATCATCACCAAAATGTTGCTCAATGATACCAATATAACTCAGTTGCAATGGTGCACCCTCCATCAAATAATGCTTCTCTGCTTGTGTTTCAAATTCATTTTGGTTCTGACTATCGAAACACTCGAGACTCGTTCTCTTATACCCTCCCATCCCCACCACTCCACATAATAATCATCACATCAAGGGCTGAATTCTTCTAAGAAATCACGATCATTCGATTCTCAGAAAAATGGTAATGGAAAAAAAATTCGGAGAAGAGGTAAACCTTTGTCCGAAAAATGATCTGATAATCACCTTCAGTAGACTAAACATCCGACATTTCTTCCACCCCCCATTAACAGTTCAATGCATATCAACTAAAATATTACTAAGACTGGTAAGCTGGTGGTCCTGGCGTAAGCGGTAACATACTTTCCCACCAAATGAATGGCTAGGGTTCGATTCTCGGTGGATACATGAGACAATTTTTCCATGAAAGTTGTGAAATAAGTATAATCGTGCTTACATCAGGACTACCAGCTTTTTATTTGTTTCAAATTTGGAATCACAAATTATAAAAATTGATGATAGATGTCTCTCTCGAATACTCATCAGCTGACGCGCGCCAACCATCCGAGCTAACTGGTAGCGAAGGCGTTAGCGGCTAGATGGCGCGCCGCGTAAAACGTTCCAAGTGCAAGACCCTCTCAGTCAATTGACCACACTCATTGACATGACATCAGAAATCACTGACCCCCCCCCCAAATCACCCTTACCAAACCCCTCCACCGCTCAAATCCAAATCGCTTAAAATCCACGCTCAATATCCAGATCCCCCCCTTGGCTACCTGAAGGAGCATTTCTATCAGCGTAAGCATACTGATGGCGCGTAAGTAAGCCCATGGCGTGCGTCGAGTCGACAGAGGTCCCCAGAGGGAAGACCGTCGTAGCACACCGAGATTTTTTTTTTGTTTAACCAAGTTTTTATTCACGAAAACAATCAGTATTTATAACATTTACAAACCTTAAAAAGTAGTATAAAAAACAATGGTTCTATGATCAGTATTATTTTCAGTGAGAAAACTATGGCCTATAGAGACTTTCGAGTTTTAAATTATTTACTTTTTTATGTTCTGGTGTTATACATGATGTTTATTTTTTTTCCATGTGCCTAAAAATTTTTTTTTTGTTCGCTGATATGTATAAAAAAAGGCACAACAGTATTTGCATAATTATCAATAAAAAAAAAAGAAAAATGATAGATTGTAATTATGTTTTAATTACATCGAGCGATCCAAAAACAAAAAAAAAAAACAAAAAAAAAGAATTTCCTTTTTCTTCCTTTTCCCTTGGATCCTAATATTAATAAGTTTTTTTGTATTTTAATACAATGGAAATATTACTATCTAGTCAGTCATATAATACTGAATAAGTTGTTCATTGAATAATTCTAAATTTTTCATCATTATTAATTAAATACCAATAATTTTTAATTTCTTTTAATAATTTTTTTCGAAAATCTAAGGTGGACGGAAATTATTCCTATTGAATCTACCTTGAGGTCTATTTCTATTTTTATTTGTTTGCTCATATATTTCATGTCGAGTTTTTAAAGCTCTCATGTGTCTATCATCTTCGCTTAGCCACCAGAATTTCCTTTTGACTCTCGTGAAGTCTTCATAATCACAATTTGGGATATCTCTAGAATATAGGAAATCCAATGACTCGAAATCATCGATTGGGATTTTTTTATTGTTCATATGTCTGCCAATGTGATATAAGACCGGTCTGTTCGATTCGTCTTGGAACAAGCCGATCTTATCGTAATGAGTGTAAAATTGTGGTTCTATGTTACCACATCGAGCTCTGTCTACAGCCTCTTCAATTGAGAAATCTGCTAGTGTATTTATTGTTTCGTTTGGTATTTCTTTCATTTTATTGTAGTAATTTCTAGCTAGCCGAATAATGAAATAGTCAATTCTCGGTATTTGAGCTCTGTCATAAAGAATTTTATTACTCACTCTTTTTCAAAAATTAGAATGAACAGATCTGTGTAAAAACAGTGCAGATCGAAGACATTTTCTTTCGAATATTCTCAATTTTTCTGTCTGACAAGCGCCCATATTCCACAATATTTCCGAAGCGTATGTTAACAACGGTCTAATGAGTAATAAGTAGCATATTACTCTTTCTCTTTTATTAATAAATTTATTGTGAAATAAGTGTCCCAGGGCTTTATACCTCTGTCGAGCTTTTTCTATCTGTATGTCTGTATGTTTTGAGCATCTAACTAGATAATCTAGGTGTACTCCAAGATATTTAACTAATTCTTTGTTAGGAATTAGTGACTCTTTATTTGCCTCTGGATTTTTTATTTTTATTTCAAATTCTTTAATGCTTTTGCGTTTATTTTTCGACAAGTGAAAAGAGGTGTTGTGAAATAGAATTGACTCGCTTTTGGTCGGATTAACTTTTAAATTCCACATGGAATAAAGGTTGTTAACTTTGTTAACTAAATTATTCAAAGTTTTACTAATTTTGATACCATTATCTCCCGCAGCGTAGATGATTCTATCGTCTGCATAAACTAAGGAGTATGTATCATTTCCCGAATTAAAATCGAAGGAGTCGATCCTGTGTGCGGTAAAAAGTGAGAATAAACAGGGAGAATTTATTGTTCCCTGTTGTAGCCCTTCTGGTATGCGAAAACTTCAACTCAGTATTCCGTTATGATTAATAAGCCTGAAACACTTGCCATGAATCATGTCCCATATTATTCGAATTAATTCTGTTGCGAATTTCTTCTTGATAAGGAGAAAAATTAAGCCGTTTAGCCAAACACTATCAAAGGCTTTTTCAAGATCTAGGAGGACCGCGCCCACCATTTTCTTATGGAATACATTTTCGTTTATGTCAGAGAGTAATTTGTTAACCGCATGGAGAGTCGAATGGTTAGGCCTGAAGCCATATTGGTTATTTGGTATTAAATTATTCTTATCGACATGTGTCATAATCAAATTATTAATAATAGCTTCATAAACTTTGCTGAGAGATGGTGTCATACTTATTGGACGATAGCTAGCTGGGTCCGTCAAATTTTTACCGTTTTTATGTATAGGAATAACAATTGCGGTTTTCCATTGTTGGGGATAATAGTAATTATTTAGTGCATTATTGAAAATTATTGTTAAATCTTTTATAATGATATCAGGTAAGTGTTTAATTATTATCGAAGGAATTTTATCGATTCCACTCGATATTTTATTAGGTAAGAATTTTAAGATCAGTTTAACTGTCATAAAATCAGTGAAAATTTTTTCAACATTTATGATAGATTTTGCATTTGAAGCTTTATTATTTACAATCAAAAGATCAAAGGTTGTAACTGTTAATCCGTTTCTGATATCGTTATTTAAATCGTTTGTGAAACTGAGAATTTTATCATCGACCAATTGTTTTAAACGGGTATTTTCATTAAGGTAACGAGGGGAATTTACTCTCTGATAATGCGCTCCGATAATGTTGTTGAGATCAGATTCGTCATTAATAGTTAGTTTATTTTCCATGTATATCCTCTCGGGTTTTTACATTTTGTTCCCCTCCCTCTCCCCTTTAGTTAACATTACAGCATATCAGTACACAACTTATCTATAATAATGTATAAAAGTACAAACATCGATATCTTTGGAGTTGACTCTAAAGGTACATACAACGAGATCGTTCCATAAAAACTAAACGGGGTTTCCCTCCTTCCTCTATTCGGTTGTCAGAGAGTACTCTCGCAGCTCGACTAAGATTGCAGTGAGCGTTGATTCCTCCCTCCAATAACACCTAGTACAACTAGAACAACTAGAAATAACATAATAAAGCAAGGCTCCCGAAGGTGGGAAAAAGACCTGAGGCCATGAAGGGGGATAGTTTAACTATCAATTTTCCCTTCCATTTCTATTTTCTTCATTAATTTCTCCCATTCCCTAATAAATTTACAAAGTTTTGTAATTGGATTCCCCTCAAAAATTTCCACGATTTACTCTTCTCGCCCCAATTCCCTCCAGTCATCCCACAATTCTTTCAAAAACCCCCCCCCCCTTGATTTCATCACATTGTAAAATATGCTCGAGATTCTCAGACTCCGACCCGCAGAGTCTGCAGCTAACGTCCTTATACCCTTTATTCCCCGCCCTCCCAATACTTCCGCATCTCATACGAGCCCATGTGATTTTGTCCCCCCAGGTCACCACTTTAGCTCCCCAATACCCCTTTTCTTCATCTGGTCTAGTTAGATGTTTGTAGATTGGATTGAAGTTGGATTTGCGTATCCTGCAGTTATCGGATTTCTTTTCCTTATCTTCTCCTCTTTCGATATAATCCTTCAGCTTTTCCTCATACTCGCTACCCTCAAAATTCCCTCCACAATTCGAGGAATTCCTCTCCCCCCCCCCATTGTTCCAGCGCATCCCCTAATTCCCTCTCCCAAATCGAAGGGTTGCAATTTCGAAGAGCCCTTAGTTCCTCCCGTAGACAAGTTTTGACCAATCTGTCTCCTTGCAGCTGGCTCACTTTCCCCAAAAAGCTCACCACTCTCCTCCTTGTTTCCAAGATCAGTCCGTGTCTCCCACTCTCCGCCCTCCACAGGTAGTCCGTCGTGTTTCTAGAGATGCCCATCCCCATTTTAATCACCCTCCCTTGGACCCTTTCCATTAGGTCCCTCTGAGCCAATCCCCATAACTCCGTTCCGTACATTGCCCCAGACTTCCCTAAGATATTTAAAATGTATAGCCGGCTTGCTAAAGAGCTCAGTCCGGCCCTAGTCGCTACCCCCCATGCTGCATTGACTGCCCTTTTGGCTTTCCCCGCCATCTTACGCAGATGCTCCCCGTATGTGTTCCTCGACGTAAACCAGTACCCCAAATACTTGAAGGAGTTAACCACTTCTACCTCCCTGCCATAGATTTCCCATTCCCCCCCCTTTTTCTCCTGCCACCCCCCCTGAAAACCACTATCTTAGTTTTGTTAACGTTGATTACTGGTTTATTTTTCTCAAAATATCTTTGCGCCGATTTCAACATATTTTGTAGCTCTCGTGCATCCTCCGCCACTACTGCGATGTCATCCGCGTACTTCAAGCAGTAAACCTTGTCCCTTCCCACCCCAGATCCTCCCACCCCCCTTCTCTCCCATTTCTTATCAATGTCATCGATAAACAAGTTGAACAAAATAGGACTGAGGGGGCAGCCCTGTCTCACACCCTTATCCGTCACGAACCTGTCCGTGAATCCCGACCCTGCGATTACCTCGTTCTTAGAAGTTTCATAAATGGCCTTGATCATGTCATAAAATCTGGCTCGAATTCCTACCCTCCAGAGCTTTTCCAAAAGAAGATCCCTATCAACGGTGTCGAACGCCGCCTTCAGGTCAATGAAGGCGGTTTACAACTCCCCCCCCCCCTATACTTAATCCTGTTTCCAATCAAAAGGATTTAGAATAAATACCTGCTCCCTTGTCCCTCTCCTTCTACGGAACCCCCCTTGACTTTCCCTAAAAATTCCCTCTCCCTCAAGGTACCCACTCAACCTGTTAGCCATGATGCTTGCTAGTAGCTTGTATCCTAAATCCAACAAGGAGACCCCCCTGTAATTGCTGGCGTCATTTTTATCCCCTCCCTTGTGGATTGGGAAGATCCGTGCCACTCTCCACCCAGCCCCCATAGTGCCATTTTTCCAACCCTCTTGGATCACCCCCCACACTTCCTTTTTCCAGTTATACGGCAAGTTTTTGAGAAATTCCGCCGCAATGCCGTCCTCCCCTGACGCTTTCCCATTTTTTAAGGCTCTCAAGGCGCCACAAAATTCGGAGTATTCTATATTGCTGTCCAGTGCCTCGATCTCGTGCCACTCCTCCCATTGTTCCCACTCCTTGTCCTCCTCCCTGCCTCCGCTTGACCCCCCCAGTAGATTGGTCATATGAGATACCCAAGCCTCTTTGGAGATGTTTTCCCCCTTTCTTTCAGGCTTCGCTCGGCAGGCTCTCAACGCCTCCCACAATTCCCCCATATTCCTGCTACTCCTCAACTTGTTCTTCTTTTCCTCAGCTATTTCCCTGAGCCTGTCCTTCGTCATTTTCTTCAGCTTTGACATTTCCTCCCTGAATGCGTCCCTGTCCTCTCCTTCATAGCTCCTCAAATATTTTTTCAGAGCCTGTTGAACCAACCTCCTCTTGGTCCCATATTCCTCCCCCAACCAGGAGAACTCGTCCTTCTTAACCCTCCGTTTTGCAATCCTCGTCATGCACGTTGCTTCCGCAGCTTCGCCGATGACCGCTTTCAGACGCTCCCACCTCGAGTCCAGGTCCAACCCTCCAGAGTCTATCGGTTTCCCCTCGATAAATTCTTGATAATGGTCATTCCAGTCTTTATTCCAGACAAGTTTTACCCCACCCCCCGAAGTTCCCCCAGTGTTCTGAGAGCCTTCACCCCTCCCCTTGCCCCCGCCGTCCACCCCACCCCCCTCCCATTCAACTTAATCGTGACCCCAAGGTGATCAGAGTCAATCGTGGGCCATATTACAAGCTCTTCTAAAACATTAGGGTCCCCTTCATGAAGTACCAAGTCCAGAACGGACTCCACCGATTCGTACTGGTTCCCTACAAAGGTGATGGCCCCCTCCCAGTCCCCCTTCATGGCCCCATTGACCACTAATAACCCTTCCTCATCGCAAAATTCAATAAACCTCCATCCCTCACTTTTTATCACAGTGTCCCTGGATCTTCTTTCAAATCCCTCCTCCCCGTCCCCTGCTTGAAGTTCCCCTATTTTAACATTCAAATCCCCCATGACCACAATAGTCTCCCTTTTTTCCCTCCCTTCATCAATCTTAATTCTAATTTCATCTAAAATTTTTCTAATACCAACATTATTATACCCTGCAATAATCCTTCCTCTCTTGTTCCCCTCCACGAGCCTTAACCCCGATATCACTGTTCCATTGAGCCAGGTACTAACTTGGATTTCCCCTAACAGACGTTTCTTTACACCCACTAGAATCCCCCCAATGCCCCTCCCTTTTTTGTTTTTCTTAATAGCCTCTTGATGAATCCAGTTGTAATTATTAGCAATACTCACCAGGTTTTTCATCAGAGCTTCCTGCTTGTTCTTGACTACATGCGTTTCCAACAACACTATCACATCACTCGCAGCTATATCCTTCCAAATCCTTTTGATCCCCCCCCCTTCAACCCCTGGACATTCCAGCAGGTAGCTCTGATGAAATCCCTGTTGCCCCTTTCCTCCTTATCTAGTTTCCCGACTCCCCCCCATTATTATTCAAGTTGTCATTAGTAACATTATTACAATCTTCTCCATTACTCATCTGCTCTCCATCTACCTCCTCTGCCTCGCTGTTGCCTTGTGATGATCTCCTCCCGTGGTCCCTACCTCTGGAAAGCTTTCCCGTCTCCTCCTTCCAATCCAGTTTATAGTCCTCCACCATCAGTGTCTGGGAGAAGCGATTTACGAAAGCTCTCCTCCCCAGCTCCCTAGCTCTGGCGGCTAGCTTCTCGAGGTATTCGTTGACCTCCACCTGTCTCGGCGTGAGATCATCCCACATCATTACCCCCTGCTCCGCCAGCCTCTCATGGAACTGCTTCGTCATGATGAACTCCTTCTTTTGTTCCCTTGATTTGAATTTGAGGAGAAGGTCCCCTGAGGCCAAGGTCAACTCTGATTTCAGTCTGATCGTTGTCTTGCAAACTGACTTCACCAAGGCTGCGAACGCCAGCCCTTCCGAGCCCTCCATGGCCCCCAAGCCCCTGACAACTATGTTACCCTGGCGCTTCCTCCTCGCCTTAGCCTCGAAGTGCCATTCCCCCTTCCCCATCGCCTCCGGTGCCTCCTGACGCCACGCCAGCCCCTCCATCGGATCCTGCAGAGCCTTTTCCTGCGACTTCTGCTTCTCCCGAGTCGTTTTTTCCATCAGCCTCCCCTTCTCCTCATGAATGCTGTTGCCCACCTCTGGAGGTTTTGCCGTGGGCTCATTCTCGCTGTCCTGACTGAGATGTCTCCGATTGGGGCTAATCCCACCGTTCTGTGTGTCATTCACGTTGTTATTAATGGCATCCTGTCTTTCCGATCCCGGATGCACCCCTCCTCCCCCCTGACTCTTCCACCTCTCTTCAAGATCTCTTTTTTGCCAATCCTTGAAGGCGCCCTCCCTTCGCTCCATACTAACCGTCAGCCGAGTCATGTCCTCCTTCAATTCATCAAAACCACTAGCCACCCAATTCTCGACTTTCAACAACGATTCTTTTATTTCGCCCACCTCAGTTGACATATCCTCCAATATAACCCTCAGTGCTGCGAAGAGTCTCCCATCCATCCCCTCTCTGCCGCATATAATCCGCATTTTGTCATTCACTTCCTCCAAAACCCTCGTAACTTTATCCAGTCTGTCCTTCCCCTTAGGCTCATTCAGCCCCTACCCACAATTCTCACAACACTGAAAGCTCACTGGATCTGTATTCACTCCTGCATCCGAAGTCTCCCGTACGTGGGGCCCGACCCTCGACTCTTCCTTATCCTTCTCAGCCTCCTTACCATTTCCAACCGAGTCCTTGAAATCCCCGAGACCCTCACCCCGCAATACCACCGCGGCGCCATCCTTGTCCATCGGCACTTCACGGTTTTCCCTCACCCCATCCCCGTTGGCCTTCGACGAGAGGTTATCCTCAACTTCCTGCAGGGGCTATTGCCACTGATTGACTCGTCCAGCACCGTGGGTTCCTCCTCAACCTCTGCCTCATCCTGCTCCGGGTCATTCCCCTCCTCACTTTCCAACACCTCCCTGACGACGACTCTGCCTGTTGTAGGGACGCTGCGGCTTTTCAGCGCCCTGCGCGGGGGAGAATAATTGACCTTCTGGCTCTTTGCGAATGCCTGGATTTCGGACTCAGACCCGTACCCACTACTTTTCAGAAAATAATCCTGTATTCCGCCTGACGTCGCCACTGACTTTTTCGGTCTGCCCCTCGCTCGTTTAGCCTTCTCTTTACCCAATGGTTTTGTATCCCCTGTTCCCCTCTTGGGCGAGTCCTCACTGGCGCGATTTTTCTCGGTGCTGCCCTTCTTTGGGCCTTCTCCCACCTTTTCCAACATGTCGTCGTCCGTATCCTCCCGCCCAACGAAGTGCCCTCTCTTTTCTCCACTTATTCCGTCTCTCTCTTCTCACTTCCCAACCTCTACTTCTCCACAATGCCATATCCAGTGCAATCACTCCCAATATTCGATTATTGATCGCGATTATTAGTTACAGCGGTGCTTTGCACTCCTAGCATTCACTGAGGCCCCTTTATTCCCCTGATAGCTTCGATAAAACCGCACAAAATCGCTCAAAACTGCAGAGCGACGCTTCCACGCGACTGATCCCTTCAGCGATCGTAGCGCCTCCTCTGTTCGTCATTAATAATAAACTCGTTATTTTTAATTGCAATTTTGTTAACAAAATTAAAGAATTAGTGAATCATTGTTGGAGTTGATTCTTAGTTCATTAATAATTTGTTTTTGTTTAGGACGAAAAATATTATTGACTGTTGGCATAAATTTCTTTGTGTCACGAAAATCGATTTTTTTATAAATGTTTTGCCAATATTTTTCCACTGCGGAGCTAAATGACGCGTCTACATATTTTTTACAATTTTTAAGAAGTTCATGAACATATTGAGTTTCTGTATTACTTTTATTGGGGTCTTTTTTCAAACATTTATGATAATAACTTAATAATATTGATTTACGTTTTTGCAATCTGATTATTTTTTTATTTAAATATTTATAAATATTTCCGGAGGGTTTGCTTTTAGGGACTTGAGATTCAATTGCGGGGTTGATGAAATTGGTTAGATCTTTAATATATGCATCTATTTCATGATTAGAGAGATTCTTATCGTTTGGTATTTGTAGTTTAATTATCCTTTAGATATTCCGTAAAACTCCCAGTTCGTGTTTTTATATATAAAATATTCTTTCTCTAAAGAATTTGAGATATTAATACACATAGAATAATTGAGTTCAAGTTGAATGGCAAGCGCCTTATGTTCACTGCCATATAAATGAGTTGAAACTTTGTTATTATTGAGATTTTGAATACATAATCTTGTGTCAACTAAGACTAGATCCAGAAATGATTGTGCTTGAATATAAGTAAAGTCATCTGGAGGGATAATATTCAATTTGTACTTATGCTCATTAAAAAGTTCCCAAAATTGAAGCTGTCGGCCGCGAGCATTATTAATAGAGTCACCGTATGATTGATGTCTGGCATTTAGATCTCCCATAATTAAATAGTAATTGTTGAGATCGCCTAATTTAAGGTCTTCAAATAGTCTATTTCATTCATCAAAAAAAACTTTTTTCCTCAAGTCAGAATTCGTGGCATAAGCGCTGATCAAAAACAATGATTTCGGCGTGTTTGTTTCCATGTTGATAATTGAATATTGAAGTATTGTATTATTTATTGAGTTTGGAAAATTAATAGTGTTGAATTTTATGTCATCTCGGATAATTATCGCCGTCCCACCTGAGAAGATCGAATTATTCCTGTCGCTTCTAATCAAATTCTAATTATGGAATTTTATTTTGTGTTTTTGATTCAATTTAGTTTCTCTGATCAAGGCGACATCTATATTATTTTTATCCAAGAAAGATTGTAGAAAGAATCTTCTCTGTTGTCTCACAATAGAATTGACATTAATGGAGATTACATTTAGTCCATTAATGATTAATGAATTATCGCTGATATTAGAAGATGATTGTGTATTATTATTTATCGCAGCCATTGAGCTTGAGATGATCTAGGATTTTTTCAATATTTTTTTTATTTGTATCTACTTGATTTCTAATTGGTTCAATAGAAATTGAGATAGCTGAAATGATTTCTTTTTTCATTTGATCTGCCTAAGCTGGAATTGATTGCTCATTATTTTGTTGAGTGTTTAGTGAATCGTGCGTAACTATCCCATTTGGGTTTGTAATTTTATTACGTGCTTGAGATCTGTGAACATTAAGATTTGGTCTGTTGTGACTATTAGTACTGACTGCATCTGCAAATGAAATTGCAGGAGTAATTCGTTCATTTACATTCTTTATTATATCAGCTCTGATTTTAGAATTAACTTGTTGTTCTGCATTTACAATTTTAACTGCCTTTTTATAATAAGGACAGCCTTTATAGCTCGCTGGATGTCCATTTAATTGGCAATTTACACATTTAAGTAGTGCTTTGTCAGAGTCTTTGTTTAGTGGGCATTTACTTGGCTCGTGATTTTCGCTACATTTCACGCAGCGAAAATCAAGAGAGCAGCCTCCGCTGGAGTGTCCTAAACGCAGGCAACGTTTGCATTGGAATATCCTATTCTTTCTGAGAGGTTCCCAACTGACTCTCTGATATAATAATTTATTTACTTTGATAATTTCAGGAATTTTAGACGCTGCTGATAGTTGAATCAAATAACCAAAATAATTTGATTTTTTACTGAAAATGGTTTTTGAAACTTTTAAAATTTCAGTATTAGGTAAATTGAGGTCATTGAATCTTTGAGAATTTCCTCTTCAGTAAAATTTCCAAATAAATTTTTTAATACAATTGTTTTAACTTTTTTCCTCCTTTGGAGTGTATGTGTAAAATTTAATTCATTCCTTTTTGAATAACTCTTTGAATGAGTTGAATAGATCTAACTCTTTTATAAAAATAGAAACGTATTGGGAGTGTTTTGGCTGTTTTAAATGAAATTTATTTTTAACTTCACCGTTTGATGTTGATATTAAGTTGGCAAGGTCCTTTAGAGATTTCCCAATTGTGTGTATTGGGGGAGGTCGTTGGCCGGTGTTCTTCTTTCCGCTTTGTTGTTGTGAGTCCGTAGGTGACACGTGGTCTTCAATCTCGCTCTCTCCTTCAGATTCAGTCTGTAGTCTATCGAAGAGGTTATTGCCCTCGATCGGCAGTTGGGAAGGGGAAGTGCTTATCGCTCGTTGACGTGTTGTTGTTCTCCTTTTACTTGGAGATAACCATGGATTTGGATCGCCTGTATTTGCTTGACTGTTCTCAGAATTTTCATCAATATTCTGAGAAATATTGTCGTCTATGTTTCCCGCTCTTCTCGATGCGGGTGTTAGTATTGGTTTGTGTGATGAAGATGAGGGGAGAGGCCGTCTTTTACCATATAGCGCTTTCGCTTCTTTCAGCTCTTTTTCGATGTTTTTATCGATCTAATCTGCAGTGACGTTTGGCTTGTAATATTTACCAGATTTATCTGAGGTGTTTTCAGAGTCTGTGTCGTTCAGCTTCCATTTACAACCAGTTCTGTCTACTGGTGGCCGGCCTCTGCCTTTGCCCCTCGTGGCGTTCATGATGCGAAGTGTAAGAACAACGGCGAATTGCCGTTGCACTTGTTTATTCACTAATAATGGGGTTGAGATTATAATTTGTGATTGAAAAAGAAAACAACCGCTACTTCTTTGGCCTCGGCGCTTGAGTTCAAGTGACAAGTATTGGGGTAAAGTCTCTCCAGAGGTGAATGTATTGGGCAGACACTGTGAATAACAGACGTCTGCTCTCTACCACTGTTCGAGACAGACTCTTAGCACACAGAGATCGCTCTGGCGAAGACGGTAGCGTGTCCGCCTATTGCACGAGAGGTCGTAGGTTCGATCCCAATCTTCGGCAAAAGATTATTTTTCACGAAAAATATTTCTCACATGGAGTCCCACCGATAACATGGAATTCTGCGTTATCGGCAGCACCCACTATCGGTAAGAAGAAATTCTACATTATCACCGGTACCCACTACGTGGGATCCTAGACTGGGACCGCCCCCCCCCCCAACACCCAGTGAGATGGCGCTAGGAATCACTGACCCCCCACTCCTAATCCTCCCAATCCACAATCTCGAACCTTCTGCTACTGTGGCGCCGCACGGTGGGAACTGGGTAAAACAATATCCAGAACCCCCCTTGACTACCTACTCAGTATATAAGGTTTTTCAATGTTTTAATACCAGTATTATCACCATGCACTTTGGTCATTCGATTCGTGGTACTCCCCCGCTAAATATGTCATCAAAACTAACTCTTAAATATAATTCTACAAATAATTATGAGTGATTTTCTACATTTCGGGGAATGCCGGTAATACCGCTCAGCTGATGAGGACAATATCGCTTGGCTTGGGGGTAGTACCGCTCAGTGCTTGACAGGTTGCTCTTGCCGATCACTAAACAACATCATCTCTCAAACCAAAATTACATAAAACATTCAATTTTAAAAAAAGTGTTAAATACAGATTTTCATCTCCGCATAATCATTTTTGCCTTATTTGTTCCATTTTTCTTGATAAAAAGCAAAATACATCCATTTAATTGACTCATTTCACACCAGAGATTGTTCGCTATTTGACAGTCGTTGACTGGAAATAAGAAAGACTCAGCGGTATTGGAAGCATACCGAGCGGTATTGGAATTGGGTTGAGCGATATTAACCGAATGCGGATATTACCGCTCAGCCGGCCCTAGCCTTCGTATTTCGATAATTTTGGGAATCCTAACGAGGATCCAGCATTTTCACTCCCAAAATGTGAAGTTGAATAGTTAACAAAGACTATAGGACAATCTTTTTTTATTTAGTTAAAGATAAGCGGTACAGCCGCCACCTCCCCTATACACATATTAGAGTAATGAAAGCGTGCTGAAAAAGAAGAGGAAAATTATTTTTCTTAATATATATAATAAGAAAAATAATTTTCCTCTTCTTCAATATATTGAGGGATGAACATCGGTATGTTTCTTGAGTGAGTATTTAAGAATTTCGTCTCAAAATTATTTATTTTTCTCCTGATCTGAATTTTATTTCTTCACCATCTAATGAGCTTGATATCCTTCTGCCGGGAAACGTAGTAATTCTCGATTCAACAAAATTGTTGATACATGATTTCGTATTATGCGGCTATTGTAATGTGCTTGCGTACTTAGATCTTGACCGTGATACAGTAGAGTCGCAAAATATCTGGCAAATACACCACAATCAACGAGATTCGGTTGTTGCTGCACTCGATGATGTATAAATATTTTTTGGAATGGATACTGTGTATTCGAAAAATCAATTTGATCTTTTTCCAATGTCCCCGCATTCAGGCTATCGTAGATATGAACATTCCCATTGCCAATCATATTTAGTGCAAATCCAATATCTTATATTTTTTTTTTTCCAACTCAACCGCTATAAACCAACTAAATATTATTCGTGGATACAGGGATTGGGTGCAAATTGCGCAAGAAGTATTGAATATTACCAGTGTCTTGTGCAAAATTGAATATTCCGCGGTCGTCCGAGGCTCTATTCAGTATTTCATGAAATAGATTGATATGGCCGCATGTCAAATAGCAATCAGGACTCATTGCCCTTCTACATTCTGTCACAGGTATAGCGTAGTTGAAATAATCGTTTCGACAGGCCCTGTCGATTGGATCGCGTTTACGACCCTTTTCGTTGCTGTTTTGATCCTCGATCGTTATGCATTCCACCGCCTCGTCCTTCTTGTTTTGGTAGCTGTTACTATCATTATGAACAACTTCAACTATTTGATCATCATTGATTACCTTTGCCCTTCTATATTCCATCACAGGTATGGCGTAGGTGAAATCATCGTTTTGACAGACCCCGACGGTTGAACCAAGTTCACGATCATTTTCGTTGTTTCTTGGATCCTCGATCATTATGCATTCCTGCGCTTTGCCCTTCTTATTTCGGTAGTTATTGCTATGATTATGATCAACTCCAACTATTTGATCATCTTTGATGGAGGGTTTTGGGTGAAGAATGGCATAAATTGGTTTATGATAACTGAAATATGTTTCATAAACCCCAGAAACAAGATCATCGAAATTCGTGAAAATGACATTAATTTGTGTATTCAAATTGGTTGTTACACTGTCTGTTGTCAGTTTGGTTTATAACTCATAGGCCTCCAAATAAGTAACCAGATAGATCTTTGAATCGTCATCTTTTTCAGAAACGTCGTAATTGAAGTCCCCTATGAAAATTTTTTTTTCTTATCAGGAATGTGGTTCATCACTTTTTCGGCAATCAAATAATATTCTGTTATTTTTAAACCAAAGGATTCTACATTGAGTATTGAAGTGAACTCACATGCATCTGTCATATTTTCGATTCGTAGATGGTCTCTAATATAACAAATCAATCCTCGAACATTCTTACCGTAATCGGATCGGAATGCAATCTTGTAATTTTCAATATTCGGTTTATCGGCCCAATTTGTTAATGTCTCGCTGAAAATGAGTACATCGCAACGATGGAACCATGGATCTTTAGTAATATGGATCAATTTATGTTTCAAAGTGCCAACATTTTGGTACACAACTTTCAACCCATTAGCGTGCATCGAGTTATCATATGATAATTTCAATTTTCTAGTATTTCTCAAACGAGTCAATTCGCTCAAAACTGGAGTCGCGATTTGCACAGTTCCCTTCTTTGCTGCCGGTGCTTCAAGTATCCCTAAACTATATAAGGGACATTCCATGTCAACTCAGCCACCCTGGAATTTTTTGGTTGTCAGAATCTTGAATTAGCATGTTCCCAGTCAAGCACTACATAAGTACATACTTTCTCTAAATTTTCGCTCCTTTAACATTAATTGTTTGGCCAGGACAAATAACAAAGCTCAAATGTTTGAAAAATCATATCTTGCGAACAAATTGGCCGATTTTGATGAATAAAAAAAGATTTTTTTCGCTTTTTCATATACTTTTGAAATAAAAATACGACAGTACCACGAGGAAGAATAATGAGGCATTTTTTAAGTTTTTTGTTATTTAAATCCTTCTGTTATGCAGGGGCCATTCGAAAATCGAATAATTTTGTTTTCTTGGATAGATAATGATATTACTCAACTTTTTCGGGGTATTTCAAAATGGGATAGCCATATGGAGATGAGAGATAATTTTTTTTCTCATGAAAAATTAGATTTTCCGAATTTTGTTCCTGACAAATGATGAATGCCTCATGAAAGGATGAGCGTGCAATTTTTCGGCTTCATTCAAAGATGAGATGCATAAGTAGTGATGGATAAAAAACGTTTTATATAGAAAAAAGTTGAATTTATTGATTATTAACAGCTCTACTTACGTAAACGACAGCGAGTATTTGCAAAGTACCAAATATTTGATGAGTTTTTAGATCAACATGGAGTATATGTCTGTTTTAAGTTTATAATTTAAAAAATGAACATTAAATTACAGAGAAAAAGCAATTTGAAATCGAACTTTTCTGAATCACAATGGCTATCTTAATGTACGTCGTCCATTTCGTTTCTTCGCCTTTGGAAAAACTTCTCCCGTAGGCGCAGAAGAATATCTCTTAATCAATAATTCCTTTTCTCCTACAGGAATGAAGCCGTGATATTTTTGTATCGCTGGAATCGTCTTTGCACTGTCGAATCTTGTTTTCAACCGTTCTTTCATATCCTCGTGTTCCTGTATATTGCAGAAAAACACATCGAGATCCTTGAAATTATTCTTTGCCCACTGGAACAGACCATCTGGAGTGAGAATAGCTTCACCATTAGTAATTTGCAGACTTCTTCGTCTTGCTTCCCTCTTCAAGACTGCGCCTACGCCATCGCATGCCGCCTTTCCATGCGCGGTCGCATAATAGTGCACCTCTGCGTCAACTCCAAAATCATTTTTAGGCAAAAAAAGATTAGCCATGTTATATTGATTCTTATAGTGCTGTCGAGCACCATCTGTAACATAGATCAATTTGTTTACGAGAGCACAGACTTGTTTTATGTGTCGTATCAGAATCTGTTGCATTAAATGAACAGCAGTAGTATCGTGAACTAGACTGTCAGATAAGAGGACTAGACTTTTATATCGAATATCATTGCCGTGGCGATAATAATACACCACAGGATGGACAGTACATTGATCATTGTTGTAATGGAACGATTGAGCAGCGTCTTGAGTTACGAAAGAATAATTCTCCGAAAAATCGGCCTGCACTAGAATTTCACCCTCAGTTAAATTCCCCTTTGATTTTTTCACGAAAGCGTTTTGTTGTATAGCAATAAAATGATGAGATTTCAATCCTTTCAATCTCTCACAAGGTACATCAAAAAATTCATACACTGGAAGTCTCTGGGTCTGTAATGTTGTTCTATCCACAGATTGCCAAGTCCTGAATCCTACAGTTTCAATCACACCATCGTGGAGGTGTTCTTTCAGCTCGAGCGATAATCCTTCAACTCCAGGACAATTTTTACACTCATCTAAGTGGCATTCAGGCGTTGGATTAGGGTACATGAGTCTTGCAAGACAGTCTTTATAGTCGGTAAGAGGACATGATGAGTTTTTAGTGATTGATGATAGGTACAGACACATACCACGTGCGTACCCCTCGCTCCTGCCAATACACAGTGTTTCGGCCTCAATTCCGCAAACTTGCTGAATCCCACCGGAGACTCTGGATGAGCAATTTTATATTTCTCATGAAGATCATTCAAGTTCTCGAGGAACATCCGCTTCTGCATTATTTTCTTCACGTCGTTGATTCTGACTGACACTTTATCCCTCATCCCTGGCATCATCCGACTATTACTCTCATTAAAACTCCGGACCTTTTCAACT
Source organism: Diachasma alloeum (assembly GCF_001412515.2). Classification (NCBI taxonomy): domain Eukaryota; kingdom Metazoa; phylum Arthropoda; class Insecta; order Hymenoptera; family Braconidae; genus Diachasma; species Diachasma alloeum. The sequence goes on along the minus strand of NW_021680473.1, from coordinate 294,107 downwards.
CTCTCTTTGGGCAATGATTTCAATAGCCTTCACAACTGTTGAAGCAAATATTCCTCTCTGTTCTCGCAGTTGTTTTGCTCTCATAGCCATGTACCTTGTCGTACCAAATTCACGGCTCACCTGTCGCTCACTCCATGAAGGTGGAGCAATAGTCAAGAGTTGAATACGTTCAGAATATTCTGTCATCGTATTGAATTTTTGCTTGAGTCCATCCAACATTTTTTCCAATTCCAATTCTCGTGGAGAACGAAAATTTGCTGGAATGTTCGTGTGGTGCTCTGTCTCTGAATCATCACCTGCTGTTGGAGCATCGTACTCCTCTGAAGCTTCGTTGAAAATCATATCCCCATCAGGATCAATTGAATGGAAGGAATTACCTGATCTCAAAGAACTCCCTGCGATATTGCTCGTGGAAATTCAGAGGGTAGTGATCCAGGAATATAAGTCAAAGCTCTTTTCCTACAGGAGCTATATAGTGTTGCATTTTCTGGCAAGAATGGAAATGTCTGTCGTAGTCTTTCTGAAATTGAACGCAGGTCTTTTCCATTGTGACCTTTTTCCCCAGGAACTCGCATTTGATTTGTACATCTTTTGGCATACGGCATCTTGTGGAATAGGAATGAAGAACAGTTCTGATCATTCAAAAATGGGGAAAAAATAATAATAACGATCGATTGAGTTTAAAACTTCACTACTGAAACATTTTATACCATCACTTACCTTGATTAAAATTGATGGAAAATAAATACAGGAGAATAATCGTCGGAGAATTTCTGTTAACGATACTGTAATGAACCGTGTGAGATGTTCAACACTTAAGTGTGTGATGAAGACTAATCAAATGGTTATTATTGAAGCAACTCTATGGCTTGTATGGAAACTGAATTCCGAGAAATCGGTTATTTATTCTCACCCCCACTCAGAACCTTTGATTTCATTGCGCTCCCATTTTTTGTATCTATTGTCCAATGTTTGTGTATAGAAACCCCAAGGTCATTTCCCAATGAAATGCGGACAACGTTTGATTTCTCGGAGTTCGAAACCCGATCGGCACCCATTGGGTTTCGAACCCGAATCATCGGATTAGAAATCGCTCGCCCTACCGACCGAGCTATCGTTGGCTATCAATTTTTATTTAGTGGTAATACCCCGAGTGCTTCAAAATTATCGGGTATGTCCCGATAACTTCGTTGTAAACAAACAAAAGTGTCAAGTTTTGCAGGTTTAAAAATCCCGAGCGCTTGCGCGAGGAATTTTCCTGCGAAACTTGACACGATCGTTTATTTGCAGAGAAGTTTGAGGCGCATACCAGATAATTTTGAAGCACGAGGGGTATTTGTCGGATTATTTTTCACGTACGAATTTTGGTCAGGAGTGTCGTTTACGCAACCCCAAAATGAGATCCGAGAATAATTGAAGAGTTAGTACGAAATATCCGGAAAAATATATATGTGAGTACGAAATAACTGAAAAAATATATATGTTAGTGCGAAATATCCGAAATACAACTTCCTCCAGCCTGTCATTTGTCATAAACTGCTGCATTCTGATTGGCCCTGACTGTCCAAAATCCATACGTGGAAAAATNCCCAAAATGAGATCCGAGAATAATTGAAGAGTTAGTACGAAATATCCGGAAAAATATATATGTGAGTACGAAATAACTGAAAAAATATATATGTTAGTGCGAAATATCCGAAATACAACTTCCTCCAGCCTGTCATTTGTCATAAACTGCTGCATTCTGATTGGCCCTGACTGTCCAAAATCCATACGTGGAAAAATAATCATCATGATAAGTGAAAAATCATGTGAATTCGAGCAATTAACGGTATTGCGAAAGATATTGGGCACGTCTGCCAGGTACAAGAGTGAAGTTATGGGTGTAAAAGTTTGAAACAATGTTAGACTCATATCGTAGTTGACTTTAACATGCCAATGTTCTATTCCGAAATACAAAAAAATCTAGGGTAGCTGAATTGACACGGAATGTCTTATGTATGATCGGAAAATCGGATTTTCCATGGAATTTTTTTCTTTTTCTCATCTCCGTATGGCTATCCCATTTTGAAATACCCCGGAAAAGTTGAGTAATATCATCATCCATCGAAGAAAAAAAAAATTATTCGATTTTCGAATGGCCCCTGCGAAACAGAGGGATTAAAATAACGAAAAAATTAAAAAATGGCTTAGTAGTCATCCTCGTGGGACTGTTGTATTTTTATTCTCAAAGTATATAAAAAAACGAAAAAAAAATTTTTCATTTATTAAAATCGGCCAATTTGTTCGCAAGATATGATTTTTCAAAATTTGAGCTTTTGTTATTTGTCCTGGCCAAACAATTAATGTTAAAGGAGCGAAAATTTAGAGAAAGTATGTACTCGTGTAGTACTTGACTGGGAGCATGCTAATTCAGGATTCTGAGAACCAAAAAAATCCAGGGTGACTGAGTTGACATAGAATGTCCCATAAGCTTTCACTTCTTCTAAAGGGGGGGACTTGCCTATTGAAATTTAAAATAGCTCCTGGTGGATATTTATCACAGCAATTTTTACCTGCTTCTCATGGCTTGCATACAACACTCTGGCTTTTTACAGTGGAACTATGAACTCTCCTGAACCGAGTGATTACGAGACTTTTGGCAACAATGTTTCTCATAATTGTATTTTTAATTCCATTTTATTGCCTTTTTCAGAGCGTGTTCCACCATCATTCGTTAATGAATTCAGCTTGCAATTTATACCCTGGGTATCGTTATCAATATAAGCAGAGTGTTAGTGTGGATTTTATCATGGGTGCAATGTGCATCTATCTGCCTCGTCAATTTGACTGTCGTTATTATTGCTACAACGGATCTATCCGTGGCTAAATATCATATTGTTTCAACGATATAATAAGAAACTAGTAAGTAAGTAACGATATAATAAGAAAGTAACGATATAATAAGAAACTAGTAACATAAGAAACTAGTCAACTTTATGGACAGAGAAATGCTAAAGATTCATTTTAGCTGTTGCTCCAGTCTGTCAAGATATACAATTGTTTCATTGTCAAGAACTTCAGGCAAATTTGGGACTATAATGCTACATTTATCATCTAACATTGGAAAATGCTCGAGATTACGACATGTGTACATTTCATATAAATGGAAGCGCATCATTTATGAAGTTTCATAAGTCATCTGTGATGGATCGAGATCATGTAACAAACTCAATGCAATTGCAATAGTAAATACTCCACAATCTATGCTATTTGTCTATTGTACGCGTGGAAAGATTACTGGTTTCTTTTCCAAGGGATAAAATAGAAGCACACGTCTCAGATAAGGTAAGAAAAGGTCAATACAAGGGCGTGGTTCTGTGGTTCCCGGTAGCTTAGTCATTTTTTCTCTCTAAATTCTAATTCCCTTAGAATTTTTATTTTTATAGTTGTCGTGTATCGTAATGAGCATGCACCCAATGACCTGGCCGATACAAAATTTGACTGTGTTTACAGTTCGAATCTATCGGTCGTATTGTTGATAACTTGCGATATAATAGAGGCGATTGATATGTATACAATTCATTGATGGCTTCCATCATCATGTTTCCAAATACGTCCAAACTGACTAACTTCTAAATCGCCTTCTTCATAATCAAATATTGCTCCCAAATCTTTATCACTGAGGTTATTGAAGACGAGTTCATTAGGATTCACATCACTGACTACGTCTTCGTTGTTTAGCACAGGAACATCACTGGAAATAACTGTTGATTCCAATCTACTGGATGCATTCTCACAAGCAATTATAGAGTTACCCCTTTCTATTGATTGAATGTTATTAGGGTCTTTGGATTGAATGTTATCGCGCCATGTTATAGACCTGGCATGTCTACTGTCGACTATTTCAGGAACCATAAAGTTGTTATAGAATTCTTCAAGTTTAAGGCCATATATTCTGAACATAATTTTTCCTGCATGTAATCAATAGTCAGAGCCACTTTATCCATGTTTGTTGTTAATACAAATCTGCATGCTTTTCGGTTTTTATTCGCAAGACTGCCAAGTATGTGATAATTCAAAGGACTATTTGGATTCAAAGCTGAAACTATTAACTCTTCATAGTTGAATATTTGCTTGAGCGATTTCATCAATTATGATTCCACATTTCTATAATCCACGGTATTGTTGTTTTATTCGATTTTTGCAGTTGCGCTCGTAGTTCTTAGTAGCAGCTACGGTCATCGGTGGATACAGAATACTGTAACGAACATCCCCACATGTTCGTTACAGTATTCTGTATCCTGTACAGTATTCTGTCTGTAACGAACATCCCCACATATTCGTTACAGACACCACCAGGACCTGAGAACATCCACCTCCCGCGACATTCGGAAACGGATCGTGAGTAGAGAGAGAGAAAGGGAAATTAGGGTTTTGTTTCCCACTCCGGTGTGGTCATTTTTCCGATTATCCCTGAGATAATCGAGTCTAGTTTTTCCATTTAAGCGGAGTTATTTTTCGTTGCTTTGCACTTCCGTTTAGTAATTTTGCGGTTTCGTTTCGTTTTTGACTCATCAAGATCTGAAATTACGCGTTTTTGAGGGCCCATAGGGTTATCATGAAGAAGGGCCAAATTATAGAGTCATCCGATAACCTTTATGGGAACCACCCTATTGTGAATCTTACGGTAAATCGTTTAGGTCCGGCTGAAATGCCGGCGCTCCAAATTATGATGAATTTTACGGTGGTTAACTGGTTACGTTTCAGTTTTTCGGTGGAAGGTCACGTGGAACAAGTGCAACCCTTGTATCCCGTGAATTGCCAGGTTGCATCAAAATTTTGGGAAATTTAAGAGAATTAGTTAGGAGTATCGGTCATTTAACCCCGCGAATCCAGGAGAACCGACCCGTAGGAGGGGCCAAAAATCCACGGTAATTTTCCGAACGTCCACCGGTTCGGCCCAGATTAATCATCAGTCAATTTTATAAAGTTATGAATAATTAGCGTTGAGTCGCGTTTGAATTCCCCGAAATCATTTGGTGGCACCATCAAACCCCCTGCTTGATGTACTCAAATCTCCGCCAATCAGAGCCCGCCTCTGTTGGCCGGAATTTGCGCTGCGTTTAGTGCCCGTGACACTGACCCAGGACAGTTAGTTCCGCGTTGACCGGCATCGATCAGTAATCGCGTGTGAACTTCCGTGTGCCCCCACAACGCAATTGTGCAATTCGGATTATTGTGCCTTCAAAGAAGCTGTAAGGATCCAGGATGGTCCGAAAAGGAAGAAGGACCGTGAAATATCGAAAAACATTGAGTTTTCTGGTATTTTTCCCCTATTTTCGAGCCATTTCCGAATGGTGTCGTTTCCCCTTCATGGCGGTATTCCTCGCGTGGCCCTCAGCCACGTGCAGTAGTTGATGACCCCCCTTTAGACATATTTTGTGGTTCGAATTCGGCGTTTTTTTTGGCATTATCCCTTATCCCGGATTTTTATCCGCGCGTCCTTCCGATTTTTGGATCGGATATTCCACTCAAATTGGGTCGGTACCGAGTTCTCGCCCCTTCCGGTTTATCCCAATCATCTTTTGAGATGATTTTTGGGTTCAGCGGTTGTGTTTGTGCAGTAGTGGAATTCCTGCGTCTTTTCCCAGTCGAAATCTGACGATTTTCGACGTGGGCTATTTCCATCTCCCTCGCTCCTATGGCGAGGAGTATCTCTATTTCCCCTACATATAAATTGCATAGAGTTTTTCCCCTCGCGGCACCCCGCAGACGCGCCAACGAGTGGTGGCTCTCGCTTCCCGTACGTGCTCTCTCGTTTAAATTTTCCTCCGAGTGTAAACTAATCCGGAGTGGTTCCCAATGATCCCAAAATTATAGATTTGGTTTCATGGGCTTCGCTAGACCTTCCCGAGGAAGTTGGCTATGGGTTTTTGAAAATTGACTCTACCGATTTTTCGCTACGGCGAGTTTAGTTTTAGGGAGTTTTTAGTTTCCTGGAGTACGTTGTACGTATATCGCTGGGTTTAGATTTTTCTCTCTCACTCTCACGGGGATTCGCATACCTTTCCCTTCATTTCTCGACATTCTCGAGTATTTCGGGATTAATCGATAATTTTTCTTATATATTATGGTATGAGGGATTGGATGACCTCACTTGTGGTCGAGTTAATCGACAAAATATTATTTTGGATTACATAGTAAAATTCAAATGATCGTTGCCAACTTAATTTTTTTTTGTTGCTATTTAATCAGTGTTGTTATGAGTCTTTTTTTTGGTAAGATCAATGCGAAGAGAAAACCATGTACATTAATAATTTTTCAAATTTCATTAGTGAAACACGTAAGTACGATGTCGATTTCTTCTTTTTTTTTGTAGTTTTGACCATCCAATACCCGTCTTCACCTGAAATCCACCCCTTTCTCCACAACCTAGCACACTGAGCGAACCAAGGACAGTTATCTTTCCCCAGAAATCTAGTTTTCTCCCTTTCTGAGCCAATTTTTGAAGTTTTTGAATGAATTAGAATTGATTTAGTAGATTCTCCCGGTTTGGTAATTCCGGCTAAAAATTACCTGGCGCCCATAGATTTTTGCATTTTTGAGTTTAACAAGATGAAGGGCAAGAAGGGCGAAGGTAATAGGCATTTTTAACCCCCATACGAAAATGCCACGTTACAATACTCTTTGCCGTTTTGGCTATTGGTGTAGTCTTCTTCATGCGACAGATTTCTGATAAATGATTTGCCAGGAGCAATTTTTTCCTTAGGAGATATTTATTTCTGTTATTTCCTTACGTTTCATCTTCTTTCTTGTCTCGATTCGCTTGCCATTGATACAAGGTATCCTTGTGCTGTTTCTCCGCCTCTTGATAATGTTCTGGAAACATATCTGGTTTTGCAGGATGGAAGCCGTAATCAGCTGATTCCCTGATATTTTCAGTTTCACCTGATGCTAAGTCGGGGAACTTCTTAGTCTTTTTGTACTTTCTGGTATATATGATCTTCGTTTGCCTCCGTGCTTCCAGTTCGATGAGTTCCAAAGGGAGGATTTCGCCTGTTTCTCTGTGATACGTGCTGGCGACATTTTGGTCATCGAATTGTATAACAGCCATTGCAGTACGAGCGTTATAAAGTGCCTCTTTGCTGAATATTGACGCTTTTTTCGTAAATGTATTTAGCCAATACAGAATTGAAAGCTTCAGCTAAATTTGACGTTTCTTTCACCAATAGATGGGAAGCGTTATCACTCCATTTCTGCATTACTGATTGCAGCTGCTGGAAGATACCACATTCTTCAAGTAGATGAATCCAATTACGCTCATTGAGCCTACTTTCTCCATTACAAAAATATCGAACACAATTCGTGTGGGTTCCAAAAATATGATACATCAATTTCATAAGATATTTGTGCAAGTTAGGTATTTTTTCCTCATCACATATTTCCTTCCTTTTCCAATACCTGGAAGCCCTGCTGACGTCCCTGTCAATTCGGGCAATACTCTCATAAAGAAGTTTCTTCAACTCCTGCAACTTCACAGATCGTCCTGGTTTGATACTCCTGATAATGGCTATAATTTCTCGGTTTCTACAACGTTGTAAATGTAATCGGCATTCACATTTCTCCACGCAGGTATGATCTGGGTGAGGATTGGCTTCAAGAACCTTATTAAAGGAGATGCTATCACCGTCTTCTATCAGATGTGAGTATATCAAATTATGCTTATCGATACTTGTCTTGAATTCTTCTACAATCACAGTGCTTTCGACGCCCAGGATACTCTTGGCTTTTGGATAGTTGGCCCAGCATTTGTGATCTGGAATTGCTTTTTCAGCATTCTCTGCGACTCTGCATATGTAACAGTAACGATTCTTGACACCTGCAAATATTACTCTCTTGGTCCGTGCCCCGATCCCTACAGCCATTCCAGACTCTGAACGACCTCCTTTATTATATGATCGGACAGGCCAAGTCCCATCTGATATCAATTGATATGTGGGAATACCTTTGATAACAGAATTCATCTCCATAGCTATACGGCATTCTTCACTAGCATTCTGTTTCATATGTTCTTCCGCGATCTCTATGAAGTTCTCATTCATTTCTTCACTCAATTATTCATACATTTTCTTGTTCAGATAATGGAGGCTCATATTAACTGTGAACTCTTCCAAGCCAGCTTCTTCTTTGCCTATTGCAGCGATTCCAAGGACAGCACATCGATTCACATCGAGGAAATTCTCGTCCTCTACTTCTGACCAAATGTGTTCTCGTCGATTGCACAGGTTGCACTTAAACACGAATTTTGTTTTCAACCCATGAAGGACTTGTTCAATGAGCACTAGGTCATTGATGGTACATCCTATTTCCGGTCTATGAATACCGTTGATGAAGAGCTCTTGAAGCTGTCTGGAGATATGGGTGGATTTGATGATGCTGCGTAATTCCGATTCAAATTCTGATGCTTTTCTTTTTAGTTTCTTGGATTAAGTATTTTTGCCAGGCTCACTTGGTCCATTTTCTCCCTCGAGTTGATAATCGTTCCCTTTTGTTTCCTCATTGTCCATCTGATGGTTCACTTCATCCTGTTCGTTGTCTGAATACTCATCATCTGTATCCTCTGATAAATGATTTATTCGAGTATCAGGATGCTCTTCAGCAGAAATGATTTCATCACCTAGAAAATTAACATCATCAGCATTATTTGCCTTGGGAAAGTTATTATTTCTACCATCACGATCACCATGCTTCAGGTGATATCTGTCATTGTCGTTTGGGCTGGTTATACCATCTTCTAAAATTATTGCACGTTCGATTGAACCGTCGAGCCAATCATCATCTATGAAATCATTCATCCATTCATCGTCACTAAAATCATCATCGCTATCGTCATTTCCCTGCTCTTCAGTTATCTCTGTAGAATGGGCAATATGATTAGGAGATTGCCGCCTTGGTGTGTGTTAGTGTCCCGAGCGGTTGGGTTCGGTAATTCGGAAGAAATAGTACTTGCGAGACGAATACTAAATAATATCCTTTATTTAATCTCAACTCTTAAAAAGACAATTCAATGTGTTCATTCTGATACGGAAGGTATCAGGTGAACCGCGATAAGAATCGGTTAAGTTACTGGCCCAGAGACATCAGTCTAAATACTCGATATTTATTACAACGAGAGGCTATGACGTCTTGGCCATTGCCTCATATCTGTATGGTGTTACGATAACACCATGCGATTGAGCCCAGTGGAAATGTTGATGCATGATCCACTGACTTACTTATTAATGCGAATATACGCGCTTCATAATGCACGCATATTCTGAGTAAGTATACAATTGCTCAATTCTATGTTTGTATTCCGAAATATGTGCTACATTTGTTCGCTCATTTTTCGGAATGATTGAGTAATTATGCTCCACTTTGTGGGGCACAACATCCCTCCCTGTAGGGGGAAGAAAATTATCAGTTTGATAATTTTCTTCTCTGATTGTATACATTTCAATAAATCGTTTACAATTTTTCCTTAATCTAATCAGCCCTCGATGACTGTCGCTTCAAGCGATGATTCTCTCTTGGGCGTCAGCCACGGCCTCCTAGACCTTTTATACCACCAACAAATCAGGAATCCCGCAGTGATGAACGTTATCACCACCGTCAAGGTGAAAATTGATGATGGATGAGTTACGTACTCGCGGTAACTACGCATCCCTGGGCTCGTGTTGAATTCTTTCTTCTGCTCGGTCAGGTCCTCCTTCATGGTCTCCAGCTGCACCCCCAGGCCCTTTAATTCCTTCACATTCCCAACTACGTTGGACATGTGTACGTCACTCAAGTTTCTATTTACTTGATTGAGTCTCCCTGCGATGTTGTCATCCAGCGTCAGATTCAACTTCGGTTGAAAACGAGAATTCAATTCTGTTCCGAATGACTTTCGGCCTTTGACGCTGAAATCTGCAGTGACCACTCCACAAAAGTCTGGTACTTGCAGAATGCCCGAGTCTTGAAGAACGTCTCTGGTTTCTTTATCTCCGCACGTTATCGTGATAACCTCGGCCTCAGGAGCTACGTAGAACCATGCGTTATTTCTCTTCATTTTGATTAGCAGCAAGCGGTTTAGCTGCAAATGCCTAATCGTGCATACATCCGGAATTTTCCCTGGGTTCAAATACATTTGAACTTCACAAGGGCTTAAGTCCCGCGTCAGTTGTACTGGTAACGACGCGGTGCATAAATATTGCCCCTGAATATCCTTGCAGTTTCCCAACTGCTCCGAGGTCATTGGCACGTATTGTTGCGTCGGCTCGTACATCATCAGTAGCTCACTCGTCGTCTCCACGTATGAGTGATACCCGTTCGACGACCGCACTGGAATCCCATGCGTCAGCATAACGTCAAACGTCTGGAAGTCAACCAGCGGTACTTCCGTCAAAGTGAGAATTCTCGTACCGAATGCAAAAATACTCGTGGTTGAAACCTCTTGTAATCTATGCATGCCACCTACTACTACCTCGAAGGGAAAACTCAATCCCTTTGGTAGTTTCGCTGTGTGGAGAAGCGCGACTAGGCTAGTCTCCGTGAAAACTCCGGTTCCCAATATCAAACCTCTGGATTCGGTCAAGAGTTTTTTTATTTTCACGGCGTCTTTTCTTACTCCTCTGTAGATGGCTTCTAGGACTAACAGATGTTCATCTATATTTTGTCTGTGAGCTACCTGCGAATTCTCTTCTTTTATTAGCTGCATTGACTTCAGCAAATTGTCCTCATTCTCCTTGATTATTTCCTCCGTGTGTCCCAACTGGAAGAGTGTTGAGTTGACAATCTCCAGTTGCTTCCTGGAACTATCCAAAGTCCCCTTGACTCCACTTTCTAGGTGTGCAAGCCTCTCGAATATCTCGTGGGCGTCCTGAGCGTCCATAGTTCCAAACAGCGATTTGGCAACAGTGCCCAAACCGTCTATAAGGCCTCGACGCTTTTTGCTTGCGTCGTTTAAACCCAATAGTCCAGTAATGACGTCTCTTGTTTCCGCGAATTCGTTGATCCACTGGTCCACAATGAGTCGGAAGTTGGTTCCCCATGGACCTGCTCTTGCACAAAGCTCTTTTGTGTGGCTCAGATGGTCTTGAAGTTGATCAGCCCTCGCTAGCCACGGTGAGACATCTGTACTCGCAGCTATGGACCAAACCTGGGTACTGAGATACATTGCTGAGACCCAATTGGCTCAAAATAAATTCCGGGCGTGTCAACGAACTTATCGATCGCATGCACCTCCTCCTCCCGCACTTGAGCCGTTATGCTTCCTAGCATGAGCAACGCAGGAAACAAAAATGCTGATTCCAAGAGTTTTGTAAAACTAAAGGCTGTTGAACTCCGAGAACATATTGACACCGGGCGATGCGGACTCCGTCTTTGGCTCGTTGGCGGCCATGTTTGTTGACGCTGCACCCTCGAATACAAAAACGCGGTGCGCTCAAGAATTGCCACAGTTCTCTCTGCAGCTTCAATTAACGAAGTTAACAGGAAAAACCCGAAAATGGATTCGAGGTGTTTTACGTGCAACCGATTGGGGCATCTTGCTCGTGAGTGTGAACTATCGTGCATCGATTGTGGCTTGGAAGGCCACCGTACTCGTGATTGCCCTCGTAGGGCTGNGATTCCAAGAGTTTTGTAAAACCAAAGGCTCTTGAACTCCGAGAACATATTGACACCGGGCGATGCGGACTCCGTCTTTGGCTCGTTGGCGGCCATGTTTGTTGACGCTGCACCCTCGAATACAAAAACGCGGTGCGCTCAAGAATTGCCACAGCTCTCTCTGCAGCTTCAATTAACGAAGTTAACAGGAAAAACCCGAAAATGGATTCGAGGTGTTTTACGTGCAACCGATTGGGGCATCTTGCTCGTGAGTGTGAACTATCGTGCATCGATTGTGGCTTGGAAGGCCACCGTACTCGTGATTGCCCTCGTAGGGCTGGCAGACCCTCCGTGTCTCGAACTGTGAGGCGTCCAAGGGCTAGAGCTGCGAAATCTCGTGGACATCCGTAACTACGCCATTCAATCGACGCGTCCATGTTCTCATACCTGGTCAGTAGATTTTGAATTCCTCTCCCCTGAATTTTCTCGGCATTTTCTGTCTTCACCATGTGCCTGAAACGTCCCTTTTCTTCCTGTTGCAGGCCTCCACTTATCCCTATCGCCATGGATACGTCAACCATGGCTACCGCAAGCTCNTGTGGACATCCGTTTCTGCGCCATTCAATCGACGCGTCCATTTTCTCATACCTGGTGAGTAGATTTTGAATTCCTCTCCCCTGAATTTTCTCGGCACTTTCTGCCTTCACCGTGTGCCTGAAACGTCCCTTTTCTTCCTGTTGCAGGCCTCCACTTATCCCTATCGCCATGGATACGTCAACCATGGCTACCACAAGCTCATTGCTCAATGGAGGAATCAAAGGCGAATGGATCTTAACGCCTTGTGGGAACTTAAAGTGATCGCTGATGACCTCGAAGATATTTTCAATCTTTGTCTTCTGTACGGCGAAACCCCCGCCCCCCAGCCGTGCCACGTACCTCAATGGTTGGAGCGATCGGAGACCACCTATCCCCATTGTCGGAATTACATCTTCTTCAGCCCAACACTCTTTTATCTTGGCTGGGGCTGGCATCTGCGGTTCCTTGACTTCACATACGGCCAGAGTTTGCGTCAATAACTTGATACGACTGAGCGCATCAGCGTTGGTATTCAACTTCCCGGCCTTGTAAACGACTTCATAGTCATACTCCTCCAATTTTATGCGCCAACGCATTAATTTCGATTCTAGGTCCTTAACGTTGAAAACCTATCGTAAGGGTCTGTGGTCCGTGACAGCGATGAATTTTTGGCCGTATAGATAAGGCCTAAAATGCTTAACTCCCCAAACAACAGTATACAACTCCCTTTCCGTAGTACTCCAACCTTGTTCCACTGTTGTTAGGGTTCTACTGGCATAGGCAATCGGCAAATCTTTGCCAATTTCCCCCTGCGACAGAATGGTGCCTACAGCTATTTTTGACGCATTTGTCGTCAAAAGAAAAGTCCTCTCAAAATCTGGATACTGAAGGATAGGTGCCGTCGTCAGAGTCTTCTTCAAAATTTTTACCGCAGTTTTCTCTATCTCTCGCCAGGTCCACTGAACATCTTTTTTTAGTAGCTCGGTCAGCGGTTTTGTAATTTCGGAAAAACCCTTTATGAATTTCCGATAATAACCGGCTAGACCAAGGAAAGACATTACCTCCTTCCAATTTTGTGGATCAGGGAAATTCTCCACTGCCTCTATTTTACTAGGGTCAGCTTTAATCCCCTCTGCAGTAATAACGTGCCCAAGATAAACAACTTCTCTTCTTAGAAAATTACACTTATCTGGCTGAAGTCGTAGATTCGCCTCTTTCAGCCGTTTCAGGACCTCTACCGGCCTTTTATTGTGGTCTTTTAGGCTTGGACCAAAAATGACGATGTCATCCAGGTACACGAAACATCGTAGTCCTTGAATTCCAGCCAGTACAGAATTCATCAAACGCTGGAACGCCGCTGGGCCTCCTTTTACCCCAAAAGGCAGACGATTGAACACGTAATGCCCGTATGGTGTAGAAAATGCAGTCGTGCATTTATCTTCCTCTTTCACAGGTATTTGATGAAACCCTGATGCCAAGTCCAACGTTGAAAAGTATTTTGCATTGCCCAATCTGTCCAAAATGTCGGCAATGTTAGGCAATGGAAATGAATCACCTATAGTGAGGTCATTCACTCGTCTAAAATCAACAACAACTCGGAATTTAATTTTCCCCGACGCATCCATTTTTTTTGGAACGACCAATACAGGTGCATTCCATTGACTTATGCTTGGTCGGACCACTCCGTTCCGCAGCATCTCCTTGATTTGACGATCGACCTCCCCCTCTTGCGATTGCGGCAATCGATGCGGTCGAACGTTAATTGTAACAGTCCCTGGTTTCAACGGAATCTCATGTTCCAGATGATCTGTTACGCCTGGAGCATCCCCCGGTAACTGCACAAGGGCGTTGAATTGCTCCAAAATCTCCACCAAACTGTCCCGTTCTTCCTGATTGAGATGCTCGATCCGCAGATTTTCGTGCAACAATTTTATGCGATCTTTCCTTTCGCCTTTATACGAATTTCGCAGCGTCATAACTTCGATCCCAGTGACTAGTTTCTCCAACTCGATCACTGGTAAGTTAACGAACTCGTCCGTATCATTGGTATTGATCACACACACGTTCACGAAACCGTTCACGACTTCCGTCAAGCATTCTCCCACGAAAACGCCTTTCTTCAGCTTCATCTTAGGAACAATCCCTGTCCCTTTGCTGCATGTTGGCATTTGAACCAAAGTCTCTATTCTAGCTTTTAACCTCGTAGGTTCCTTATCCTCGAACAGATCAAAATGATGACCATTAATCTTTAATGATTTTCCGTGAATTGTCTCAACTTTTAAACTTGGAGACACCAGAAAATCCTCTCCCAGAATTCCCCCAACACATGGAATATTCTCCGGAACAACTTGAAATTTATGTCCCAAAATTTCCTTACACACTTGTAGATAAAGAATCACCTCCCCCAGTGTTGCGACGTCCTGATTTGAAATTCCTCTCAAAAGTCGCCGCCTTGACGTTATCTCTGCTTTCTCAATCAATTTGTTGATTTTAATTAGAGACGCCTTAGCTCCCGATTCTGTTAAAAAAAACGTAGGTTGTTTCAATTCATCAGCTGAGAGTAAAATCTGCGTCTTTATTTGCGCCGGTAGAACTGGAGCTATCATATGCCGCTTATCGGTGACCCGTTCTCCGGTTACCTCCGTAGTCCGCACCATCATAATTTGATAAGCGCCGACCGGTAGTGGAAGAGTTTTATTTCCTCCTTCCGCATTATTCTTATCCTTGGCACCATTATTATTTTGTGCATTATTTTGTTTTCCCCCAGGCGCAAATTTATTCGAACCTGAGTTAAATTGTTTCATCGCCCCGAAACTCACTTTCGATGTCTCAGTTAGCCCCAGTTTTCTCTTCAATTTATGACAGTCAGCAAAATCGTGGCCCGCATATTTGCAACATTGACAAACAGAGCCGAATGCGTTGATACTACGACGCTCTGTCGGGACTGGCAGTGATTTTTGTTGCCCTCCTTGCGAATTTCCACAATTCTTCGCAAGATGACCCGTTTGATCGCAAGAAAAACAGCTTCCAATAAACTGACGACCCATGGAAATTTTGCCGCCTCCAAAGGAATTCCGATTTTGTCCAAAGTTTCCCCCACCCTTGCTCTTGGTATTTCCAGAAATGGTTTTTTCTAGATCTACAGCTCCAGTGCAAGAGTCATGGAGTATTTCATAGTGATTTGCTCTCACCAGAATTTGAAGTTGACCTCGCAATCCTTGTTCAAACACCAATTTCGCCATAGTTTCCAAGACCTTCGTAGCTGCTTCCTTCTCTCACTGCGAGAGCTCTGGATGAAGACCCAATAGCCCATTCAAATAATCCATCGTGACCTCCTCCGTGCGCTGGACGAATTTTCCAACGTCCTCATTCTCGCGTTGTTGCAATTTGCTGAACTCAGCTTGGAGTCCGATGACATTCCGAGTCTTCCCAAAAAGTGATTCCAATTCACTTTTCAGCTGCTCGAATGTTTTTACCGTGCGATGCTTCAATTGTTTATGCGCAGCACTTTCCAATTTACTTCCCAAAATTCCATCTAACAGTTGATTTTCCAAACCTGGACGAATTAATCTCCTAGCGCTGGCGATGGAATCTAAGAAATAATCCAATTTGTCCGGACCGTCCCCAGTGAAGACCTTTATTAAATAGAGTGCGCCCTTCAAATCCAAAAATCCGAATGCGAACTCCTGTTCCGCTGATTCATCTGCTCCTCGTAGGCATCTTCCACGAGTACCCTGTACTCATTCCTTTGTTTTTCGGCCTTCTCACGGCGTTGCCTCTCTTCAATGACCTTTAGTTCCCGAACATCCATCTCCCTCTGGAGTCTGAGTCGTGCCTCTTCAAGAGTCCGAATTCTCCCTAAAAGGCGATCATAAGCAGGATTATTTTGCAAAGGTCCCTGCTGACGGCCATCGCCCCCCTGATGCATGGAACCAGTCCTGAAACCCCTGCCGCCAGCGAGAACATTAGACGGCGTGGAATATTCAGCTTGGTCTTCCACTTCACTTTCTGGATAATTCTCAATGTTATCCAGATCAATCTGTGGCCTAACATGCACAGGACGTTGACTCACCGAAGGGTTGACAGGAGCAGGCGCATCCTGCGTGCCCTGTCTATTATCAGCTGCTTCCCCTGCTGAGTTGTCCCCTGGCAGCCCGTCATTGCCTCACCCGTGAATTTGAGCTTCCGTAATAATCTGATGATTCCCGGCGAGCATACTGGAATGTACAGATTGAACGAATTCCCGTTGTAGGTTAACATTATTAATGTTACCTTCCTCCCCCCTGGGCTCAAACAAGGCTCTCCTTGCGCCAGGAGGTGACAAAGTATGAGAGTAAAATTCAGAGCCCGCCTGACCCTCATTAGCTCTCCCTGAAGTTGACATCGCGACTTGTCAAAACTGCTTTAGCAAAAACTGGTTCCAAAAACAATGGACAAAACCCTGCTATCCCCGACGGTACAACGAAAATAAAATAGGATAGACTTATCTTCTGCAGGTTTACCAAAAAGGTAATCTTCTCGCTCCCTTGATGAAATTCCTCAAAGAAACTTTAAAATGACCAGTCCTCCCTCGGGTGGAAAGATTGTTGAATATTATCTCTTCTTCATTGCTATGCGATAAGACAGTGGTTGATCAGGCCCCCGTCCTCTTCCAAAAATAGATAACGCTGCCACCAAAATGTTAGTGTCCCGAGCGGTTGGGTTCGGTAATTCGGAAGAAATAGGACTTGCGAGACGAATACTAAATAATATCCTTTATTTAATCTCAACTCTTAAAAAGACAATTCAATGTGTTCATTCTGATACGGAAGGTATCAGGTGAACCGCGATAAGAATCGGTTAAGTTACTGGCCCAGAGACATCAGTCTAAATACTCGATATTTATTACAACGAGAGGCTATGACGTCTTGGCCATTGCCTCATATCTGTATGGTGTTACGATAACACCATGCGATTGAGCCCAGTGGAAATGCTGATGCATGATCCACTGGCTTACTTATTAATGCGAATATACGCGCTTTATAATGCACGAATATTCTGAGTAAGTATACAATTGCTTAATTCTATGTTTGTATTCCGAAATATGTGCTACATTTGTTCGCTCATTTTTCGGAATGATTGAGTAATTATGCTCCACTTTGTGGGGCANCCATCTAACAGTTGATTTTCCAAACCTGGACGAATTAATCTCCTAGCGCTGGCGATGGAATCTAAGAAATAATCCAATTTGTCCGGACCGTCCCCAGTGAAGACCTTTATTAAATAGAGTGCGCCCTTCAAATCCAAAAATCCGAATGCGAACTCCTGTTCCGCTGATTCATCTGCTCCTCGTAGGCATCTTCCACGAGTACCCTGTACTCATTCCTTTGTTTTTCGGCCTTCTCACGGCGTTGCCTCTCTTCAATGACCTTTAGTTCCCGAACATCCATCTCCCTCTGGAGTCTGAGTCGTGCCTCTTCAAGAGTCCGAATTCTTCCTAAAAGGCGATCATAAGCAGGATTATTTTGCAAAGGTCCCTGCTGACGGCCATCGCCCCCCTGATGCATGGAACCAGTCCTGAAACCCCTGCCGCCAGCGAGAACATTAGACGGCGTGGAATATTCAGCTTGGTCTTCCACTTCACTTTCTGGATAATTCTCAATGTTATCCAGATCAATCTGTGGCCTAACATGCACAGGACGTTGACTCACCGAAGGGTTGACAGGAGCAGGCGCATTCTGCGTGCCCTGTCTATTATCAGCTGCTTCCCCTGCTGAGTTGTCCCCTGGCAGCCCGTCATTGCCTCACCCGTGAATTTGAGCTTCCGTAATAATCTGATGATTCCCGGCGAGCATACTGGAATGTACAGATTGAACGAATTCCCGTTGTAGGTTAACATTATTAATGTTACCTTCCTCCCCCCTGGGCTCAAACAAGGCTCTCCTTGCGCCAGGAGGTGACAAAGTATGAGAGTAAAATTCAGAGCCCGCCTGACCCTCATTAGCTCTCCCTGAAGTTGACATCGCGACTTGTCAAAACTGCTTTAGCAAAAACTGGTTCCAAAAACAATGGACAAAACCCTGCTATCCCCGACGGTACAACGAAAATAAAATAGGATAGACTTATCTTCTGCAGGTTTACCAAAAAGGTAATCTTCTCGCTCCCTTGATGAAATTCCTCAAAGAAACTTTAAAATGACCAGTCCTCCCTCGGGTGGAAAGATTGTTGAATATTATCTCTTCTTCATTGCTATGCGATAAGACAGTGGTTGATCAGGCCCCCGTCCTCTTCCAAAA
This sequence comes from Diachasma alloeum, assembly GCF_001412515.2. Classification (NCBI taxonomy): domain Eukaryota; kingdom Metazoa; phylum Arthropoda; class Insecta; order Hymenoptera; family Braconidae; genus Diachasma; species Diachasma alloeum. The sequence goes on along the minus strand of NW_021680473.1, from coordinate 275,649 downwards.
ATAGATAACGCTGCCACCAAAATGTTAGTGTCCCGAGCGGTTGGGTTCGGTAATTCGGAAGAAATAGGACTTGCGAGACGAATACTAAATAATATCCTTTATTTAATCTCAACTCTTAAAAAGACAATTCAATGTGTTCATTCTGATACGGAAGGTATCAGGTGAACCGCGATAAGAATCGGTTAAGTTACTGGCCCAGAGACATCAGTCTAAATACTCGATATTTATTACAACGAGAGGCTATGACGTCTTGGCCATTGCCTCATATCTGTATGGTGTTACGATAACACCATGCGATTGAGCCCAGTGGAAATGCTGATGCATGATCCACTGGCTTACTTATTAATGCGAATATACGCGCTTTATAATGCACGAATATTCTGAGTAAGTATACAATTGCTTAATTCTATGTTTGTATTCCGAAATATGTGCTACATTTGTTCGCTCATTTTTCGGAATGATTGAGTAATTATGCTCCACTTTGTGGGGCATACCATGTATATCCCGAAATGTTTAATCCTTTTTGTGACTTGTGACGTATGGTATCTTGCATAATTATGAGCAGGTTTTCTTCAGTTATACTTTCTTCTGAGGTGCACACACCATCGAAGTTATTACTGTTTGATTGCTAACTTCTACTTTCATTATGAGAATGAGAATCGGACGGCGTTGTCATCAGTGTATATTCATGATCGTTTAAACCATCATTAATTATTGCTAACGTCATTTCAGTTCTAGGACGGATCTGCTCGATCGCATCATCTTCAGTCACCCCACCTCGTACAGTTTGAGATTTTGTGTCAGTAATCGTTGACGTACCAATGGGATCATCTTTCTGTTGCATCGAGATACGCGGTAGTCGTATCGGCCAACAAAAGTTTTGACTCCAAACATTAGGCCGAGGTACAGCGTATCTATACACGACGTCGCTTTCGCCTCCACTGCCTCTCAATGATCCACATTTAATATTATGAGAACGGGAAGACAAATCGAGAAACTGTCCTTAGTGATACTATATAAATCGCCCATGAAACTTTTAATGTTGCAGCTATTGTGTTATATGGATTAAAATTGAAGAAGTTACATGCATCACAACGGGTTGATATTGCCGTTCTCGCGATTCACGTTATAAAGTGTGAGATTTTGTTTTCGACGTTGGCAGCGCTGATCCAACTGGACTCCACATTCGACATTGAGGTGTTGCCACCAGTGCATTCAAATGTGGGTTGTGATGTTGTCATGGAGAATTACGGGAAACGCTTCTCTCACTTAAAATCATTTATTAGAGTAAACCAAAATCTCTGTATTTTATTCATTGTTTATTTTGTATACTCATTGTTTCTTTACTAGAAATTCGAATTCTACTCGTCATATCTATATCTAGACCTCAGAGATAAAGATAGTTTGTGAGGTTATGGTTTATGTTCAGAATCTGAGAATGTCTATGGGTTGAAAATTGAGTGATCAAGAATTAAGTGTCCGTGGACAGCTGAAATTGAAAACAAAATATGTATTTTTTCGAATATCAGAAACTTTTTTCAATTGCGTGGAAAAAATGCTCTAAATTAGATTAGTTACGGTGAGATTATTTCGAAAAAATTAGTTATATCTTCAAAAAAAAACAGAAACTGATGTTTTTAAGAAAACTTTGCAAGTAAATATTTTGTTTGGCTGCTTCTGAAAGGAAATCAATCTATCTCTCATAATAATATAATCATAAGAAAGAAAGAAATTAAATCAGAAAATCTTGAATGCATGATTAAAAGTCGCTGAAAATAATGAATCTGGAGTGAAACTCTTCGTCCTACTTCGATTATTAATTGGAAAGATGTTCTATCTTGTGAAAAATAAATTAGTTGAATTGAATGAAAAGAATAAATTGTACAGAACATCAAAAAGATTTCTTATATATTTTGAAAAAAAAAAGAAATTTGCCTAAAAAAACAAAAACAACTGTTTTTGTAAAAAAATTGCGCCAAGAAAAAGTTTTGTTTGATTCTTACGTGGAAGTACAAATTTTTTAAAAATACAAAGAAATGAAAAAGGAAGCCAAGTCAGGACTGTCGAATGACTGATCATAGTAGACACTCAAATTTCTATGAAAAAAATTGTTTTAAATTGAATAAGAGTTTGAAAAAATATGTCTATGAAATGAAAGGATAGAAGGAGGACCAATTTTCTTGGCGCGGAGTTTTTCCACTCACTGTCTAGTATCAATCTAATTTTCCATCTTCTAATCCGCGCCAAGGACATTGGGCCTCCTTCTATCTTTCATTTCATAGAGAATTTTTTTCAAACTCTTATTCAATTTAAAACATTTTTTTTTCATAGAAATTTGAGTGTGTACTATGATCAGTCATTCGACAGTCCTGACTTGACTTTCTTTTTCATTTCTTTATATTTTTAAAAAATTTGTACTTCCAAGTAAGAACCAAACAAACCTTTTTCTTGGCGATTTTTTTTTTAAAAACAGATGTTTTTGTTTTTTTATTTCTTCATACAAAGTTTCTTTTGATTTTGAGTAACACATATCATCAATTTCCATAAACAGTCCAACTTCCATCAGTCCTTCTTGGTTCGCCCTAAAATCATCCAAAGTATGATTTGATGATCAGAATCGACCATGTAACCAATTTTCAATTTGATGCTCATCGTTCACCCCAGTTCGCAACACGTCTTCCATAATGGCTTCCTCATTCGCCCGTGCCGTTTCTGAACTCATGCTATTGTACTTCGAGTCAAGGGAACTGTTACTCATCTCCGAGCGATGTTTGTTCATTCTGTTGACGGCCTTAGATGTTGAGGGTCGACCATGCAACTAATTTTCAATTTGATGCTTATCATTCACCACAGTTCGAAACATGTCCTCCATGATGGCTTCCTCATTTGCCTGTGCCGTTTCTGAACTCATGCTCTTGCACTTCGTATCAAAGAAACTGTTACTCATCTCTGAGCGATATTTGTTCACTCTGTTGACGGCCTTAGAGATTGAGGCTCCACCATGCAACCACTCTTCAATTCGATGCGCATGATTCTGCGGAGTCCGCGACACATCCTCCATGATGGCCTCCTCGTTCGCCTGTGCCGTTTCTGAATTTATGCTATTGCATTGCAAATCAAAGGAACAGGTTGTCATTTGTGAACAACGTGTGTCCATCTTTATTACAATTCCTGAAATTTGCATGTTTTCAGCCATTGACGGCTCAGTTTAATTTCACATGAAGAATTTAATGTATCTACGTGTGAAGTGTTTTTATTGACCTCCCTGTTATTCACTGCTACTGCTGTTGGTCCTCGACGAATGGGATTTTCTCTTATTATATTGTCATCATTATCGACATTCATGAAAAAATCCTCCACATATCCATTCTCATTAGCCCATGGTTGCATCGGGATTCGTGCTGTGTGAATTCTGAGTAAAAGAGGGGAGTTGCGATAGATGAATAGAAGAATCGTTTGGTGGATCACTGTTCGGAGAGAGTATATTCCTCTAAAAATCGTTGTCTTCTCTCTTCTCTCATGAACTATTCATCCTATGTTTCGCTGTACCATGAGCTTTCGATATATTGTCAACTGATAAATCATTTTCCAATCGCAGCTGATTATTCAAAGCACTATCTTCATCCACACAGCTGACGGGGTTGGACTCAGTCAGAGGTGTGTTCCAGAGCGAAGGTGTGTACAAGCGACAAATTATAGAGCCGTTTGATGGAACTGATGAATTACAGCTCAGTTGTTGATTCGGTTGAACGAATGTTCGTGGGCCGTTCGAACAATGATCTCCAATTTCGTGTGATGAATCATCCAGAATGAGAAGAATAGTTCAAAGCCCCGGCGTATATGAACCACGAATTAGGGAGTGAGTTGATGAAACTGATGTATTGGAAGCAGTAGAAGGCACTGCTTGTCCATTCCCCCTCGTTTCTCTCAATAATTGATGGCGTGACCTTTTACAATTATCATCACCTGAATTGTTCATACTTACCTGTCCCTGAGTTGCCATGCGCCTCACTGGTGGGTTGCCAACATTATCATGGGCTGGATCTGCCTGAGAACTATCCGTAGACGTTTTTGCAACCGCTTTGGTCCTAGTTGATAATCCAAAATTAGGGAAGCATCAGTCAACGAATGAAATGAACAGATGGAGATTCCGAACATTTCCTAAAGTATTTCCTATAGTATTTACTATAGTATAGTATTTTATAGGCAACTAGCCACGCTTTGCATGCGCCTCGTCGATGGGCTTGTTAAAAATTGATATAGAATAATTGATATGATGATGAGGCGATGTGCGGAGGCGATAAGGAGGGCGTCATCCACATTTTATGTGAATGCCCCCTATTAGCACTCCGTCGCTATAAAATCTGAGGCCAGGCTTTCCTGGAACCAGAGGACTTACCACAAGCGGCTGTCACCAGCCTTATGAGCCTAGTGAGAAACACAGGCCTGGGGCTGTGTGACTGATCGAAACTAAGGCGGAAGTTACAAAAGATCGTATGATTTAGGTGACTCTGGGCGCTTTAAGTGACCAGCCGCACATTTTCTATTCTATTCTATGATCAATATGATCATTCATATAATGATCGGTATGATGAGGATGATATTTTTTTCATTCCTAAATGAATGAAGGATATGACATTGAAGGACATATTATTTACGATAAGTCAAAGGCAATGAAGAAAAAGTTGAAGTTTCTAAAGTTTCCCAAAAAACTTGAAAAGTTTTTTGAATTCACTTGAAAACTGAAGAACTTCCTTGGACTCTTTAAAAAACTTGAGAATATTCTCCAATTGTCTTGAATTTTCTAGAAAACTTGAAAACTTCCTCGGATTTCCCACAACAATGGCGAAACTTCGCGAATGTTCTAGAAAACTTCATAAATTATTAGAATTTTCTAGAAGACTCGAGAAATTTTCCGATTTTACTCCAAAATGAGAGAAGGTTTTCGGATTTTGGAGAAAACTTGAGTAATTTCTTGAATTTTCCACAACATTTGAGAAAACCTGCGAACTTTCGACGAAACGGTGAAAATTTCAAGGAAATATATCGTAATAACTGAAATGGGAATAATTTGTCTAATAACTATCCTAGAGCATTCTCGAGTTCTCCCGAAAGTTCTAGAAATTTCCACTGTTATTGGCTAAATAGATGTTTTTAGTACCGAAGAATATTTCTTCATTTCCTACAAAATTCTAGAAACCTCCAGAAAGTTGTGGAAATTTATCGAACTTTCTGCATTTCTCAAATTGAACAAATTATGAAATTGAAATTGAACAAATTATAAATCACTAGCGAACGGGTGCTTCTCACCCGTCGCTAGATTATATCATATTATATTAATTTATATTATTGTTTTCTGTCCAATTTTCCTTTGCGGTTAGATTAAATTAAATTCATTGAATTCTATTCCCATTAGAGTATACAAACTGGGGGAGCAGTTTTTCTTATTTTCAAATGAAGATATATTTATGTTAAATAATAAGGAGAGTATTGATACCTTTTTTGGGATAATGATTTATATATTTTTTACAATTACATCATTGTCCAAAAATTTTTTTATATACTACATTTTTCATATAATTATTTCCATCTGTTTTATTTTTTATTCTACCTCTTTCAGTCATGCATATTTTCAATTTTTCACTTGCCCTCACTCTTGACAATGCCACGTATAATTGACCATGACTGAATACGTTACTTTTTAGATAGACACCTACTGTTTCTAATGTCTATCCGTTGGCATTTTTCAATGTGCCCATAGAATTTTGGAATTGATCATTATTTTTTCTTTTCCTTAAATCAAGAAGTACCATTTTTTTTTTAATATTAACGGATACGAAAATTTTTCATCTCTTTAATCTCATTTCAATGGAACGGAATAAGAAAAATGCAAAGAAAGATGATCAACAAGAAAATAAAAAAAGCGATTTTTTATTTTTCTGAAAAATATCAATATTTTCCCTTTCTATAATCTCATTTCAATGCAAGAAAGTGAAAAAAACAGAGATACGTGATCAGCAAGAAAATAAAAATTTCGATTTTGAAATTTCTCCGGAAAGTTTTAAAATTTATATATTTTTTCAAATAATGAAAGAATATCCATTAATTAAATTTGTATCCTCACATTTTGATGAAATACATTTAAAAATAGCAAAGAATAAAAATCGGAGATGAAAAATTTTATCGGCCCCTCATGGAAATCGGGTCGTCAGATTTTGACAAATTATGACATAAAATGTGAAATTATGTCAAAAAATGAGAAAATTGATGGATTTTTACATAATTTCATAGAATTTGATCAAATATGTCCGATTCTGTCAGAAATTGCATCGTCATATACTGACAGCAGATGTCATATTATGTCAACTCTATAAAACGATATAAACTGACAGATTTTTACATTTTTTATCATTTTCCCCCCGAAAATGACATTGTTCCTTATGATATGACAATAATATTTTCGTCAGATTTTGACATATTGCCAGGGCTCATCAAATGTCAGAATTTCTTAGAAAATGACTTATTTTGTCATAATATGATATATTTTTTTATGTCATTTTCTGTCCTATTTCTGTCCATATTCTGACAATCATCTGTGGAAAGAATACCGTCAGAAAATGTAAGAATATGTCATGTAACGTGACATTTTCGTATGGGGGTTAAGCATGCCTATTACCTTCGCCCTTCTTCCCCTTCATCTAGTCAAACTCAAAAANTGTCCATATTCTGACAATCATCTGTGGAAAGAATACCGTCAGAAAATGTAAGAATATGTCATGTAACGTGACATTTTCGTATGGGGGTTAAGCATGCCTATTACCTTCGCCCTTCTTCCCCTTCATCTAGTCAAACTCAAAAATACAAAAATCTATAGGCGCCAGGTATTTTTAGCCGGAATTACCAAACCGGATGACTCTACAAAACCAATTCTAATTGATTCCAAAACCTCAAAAATTTACATAAAAAGGGAGAAAACTAGATTTCTGGGGAAAGGGAACGGTCCTGGGTTCGCTCAGTGTGCTAGGTTGTGGAGAGAGGGGTGGATTTCAGGTGGAGACGGGTACTGGGTGGCCAAAACTACAAAAAAAANGACCGATTCAATCATCGATTTGTCGTACCAGCCAAAACGGCTGAAATTCCGTAAAACTCAACTTGCCATAACTCGAAAATGGCAGAGTCAAAAATTACGGACCCTGAGACAAAATGTCCGGGAGAGTCTACCGAAGACAACAATACCAATAAAATAATTTTTCCTTAACAATTAGCCGCTCCAGATTCATTAATCCCCGAGCGGGATTCTAAACGCTAAAAGGCTCGCGTGAAGCGAGAATAGCCACGTGTAAACGTGGATGAGTACCTGAGGGGGAGTCAAGAGTCGGGGGGAATTCCCCCTCGAGAAACACGGCGTACACGCCAGCGAGAATGGGCTGGAAATCCATAAGAACCAAAAATGGAATATCCGGAAATCGGCAGAGCGAATTTTCGAAAACCCTGAGATAAATTACTCAGGGAAGCCCCCCGAACACATTGACCCACAAACTTTAATTTTAATTAACTATCTACGCGAACCAACTCAATTCAAACACGAGTGGAATTTCTTACGCGCAAAAGCCCACGTATAACGGGGATGGACGCGCTCTGGCAATTAAACGGGAGTAATTATCCCCTT
>NW_021680473.1:256395-267773 GCF_001412515.2 Diachasma alloeum | reverse complement strand
TTCTTCGCCATCGTGTAGATACACTTATCCAAATATAGGCACTCTAATTCCTAAGATAGGCACTGTACTGGTACTAGTTCTGGTGAGGTCAAGGGCCAACGCCGAACTGCCCAACTCACGAGCGTCTCGAGACACCTCAGAGTACGGAATTCACCGCTCAATCACCCGAATTTTGATTGGTGCGGACACGCCCCTCGAAGGTGCGAATCTAACGACAATTAATCGCGACTCTCACGACCTGGCGCGATTATTCAAATCTCACTTAACTCTTCTCTAATCACCTAACACAAAACTAGTTCCTTTTTATTAATTGTTACGCGAGACTAGGCCGAACTGATTGTCGTTCGGATAATTACGAAGGGTCTTTGGCGCTTCCCACGGATCGGATCTCCGGGATTTTCGGGGTTAAAAGACAAGTTACTGGCACTTGTTATAACTTTACTACTAATTCCTGCTCAACTCGTTTCTCTCAAAAACCCAAAGGCAACCTGGCAATTTGTTGGAGACGATGGTTGCACTCGCTCCGAACGACCTTCCACCCAAAATAAAAACGTAACCAATTAACCCCTGAAAATCCAACGAAATTGGAGCGCCGGCATTTCAGCCGGACCTATTCGATTACCCGCAAGATTAACAATAGGTTGAACCCCATAAAAAGAACCAGATGACTCTATAATTTTGGCCTTTCTTCACGATAATTTTTCTGGGCCCTCAAAGACGCGTAATTACTAATCCTTACTAATAAACGGAACCGATAACTCTAACCGGAAATAAGCCACTCGGAAGTGGATAAGGGGCTCTCACTCTCTCGCTCTTGGATTCTTACTCACGGATTTTAATTCAACGTTGTAGGAGTCTCGCTGTTTACAGATCGTTTTTAGTGTTCCTAACGAACATCCCCACATGTTCGTTACAGTCACATAATGTCATAATGTCATAATTTATGAAAAAATGACAATTAATGACAAATTCGGTCATTCTGGGCTGCCATTTTCTGTGCAAAGATTACTCAGAGTCTGACAGAATATGACGGATTCGGACAAATTCTAACAAATTCTGACATAATTTCTACGCAATTTTCGGACATAATCTGTCAGAATTTGAAATGTCACTTGACATTTTATGTCATAATTTGTCAAAATCTGACGACCCGATTTCCACGAGGGGATTAATATAATGTAATAATCCTCCGATTATTTTTTTTAGCTTCGAAATGAGATCAATTTCATTCAAGTCGTATCAAAATGAAATTCACCCCATAAACTTATATGTAAAGTGCTATCTCAAGACCGTAAGCTCCGCCGATCGACCAGTTCCCAATAGGAAATCATGTAGAAAATCCTATAAGTTTTTTTTTCTTACGCGTCAAGTTTCAAAATTGAACCTTTTGAGGGGACTGACCATCAGGTGATCCGGAATTTTAGACTTTTTTCAAAATACAAAACGCGCATTCAAATTTCTTTCAAACATACAACGTATTATTCAACATCTATAGTTTATGATCGAATTATTTAACCTATGGTTGACCGCTCCAGCAACTCATAGAAAATATTTCCCAGCCAATTACAAGTGGAATCATAGGCTTGGAAGTCGCAAAAACGTCCAACATTGAGAAATGTCGCCGAAGAATTTGGAGCCTTTTTGGCAATGTGAACTGTCTACTCTTCAAACTTATGCAATACCCCACTTCCAATTGATTGCGAAATGTTGTCTATGAGTTACTGAAGATATGAAGCATAGGTGGAATGTACCTTCCGCAGGGGAAAGGGGTTCTTGATGAGTTTGAAGAGTAGAGATTTGAGACAGCCTGAAATGCTCCGATTTCACCTATGGCATTTTCCAATGTTGGACCGCTCTGCGACTTCTAAGGCTATGATTCAACTTCGAATGGCCTGGTAAATATTCTTTATGAATTGCAGAAGATCTCATGCACAGGTGGAATACATCAATCAAGTTGAATCACACCCTTGGAGTCCCCAGAGCTCCAAACTAGTGAGATGCTACAACTGTATTTAGCCAAAATGACAAGATTTTTTCACTTATTTTTTTCGAGGGCCAGATTAACGCCTTGCCACTGATAAATGTAATTTTGATTTATCTTTGTCCTTTCCCTTCTAGTTGCGCTTTTTGTACCCCATGATCACTGGATTTCAGAATAAATTTGCACTTCACTCGCGAATAAAACCGGGATTCGAAGTAAAAATGCGTTTGTTGATTTGCAAATTGTAATCACCTTACGCCATAGATTATGGTGATTAGATGTTCTCACGCATCTAAATCCCATATCTAAAGAGTGTGCTAGTGTATCAATCCGTGACTTCCTCTCCAGAGAAGGCACTGATACCAACGCGCAGCCCTCCAAATTTCCGCCATTGGTGACATCATTATCGGTATCACGGTGAAAATGGCTGGTAAGTACTTGTTGATACTGTTTTACTTTTCGTGATTTATAGTGTTAGAATAGTGTCAAAGTGATTATATTATATAGTGAAATCGTGTGCTAAATACAGTGAAAATGAATTAGTATTCTAAGTATTGAAGATTCTGGGCATTGATAGGAAAAATCGGTGCGTAAACAAATGAGGTTAAAAGTGCAAAATAGTATGAGTGAAAGCCTACACCGGTCAGTGTTTTGTGGTTCATTCTCCTATAAAATGGTTCTATTGATACAAATGAGATTTTTTGAGTGAAAACAAGCATTAGAAAATTGGTTTTCTGTGTCTAATCGGCTTTCTTTTGTTTATCAGACGAACGCCAGCAGGACCAACAAGGAGTTGTGGGGGGAGAGGAGGGCGCCAATGTCGGGCCAGCCGTTCTCATCCCCGCACTTGTGGCAGCCATGGAGGACTGGCTTCGACGTAATCATCGCAATGTAAGTATCTATTGGAAGAGTATTTTTAATAAATAGATGTAAAAAAAATTCTGCCGATTGTGAGTTTGCAGTCAATGGCGAAGCCGAGGGTCACAAACACAATCGGCCACAAACGTTGTTTTCGGGCGAGTACAGAACGATAGTTTTTGTTATTCAGTCAGTAGACAGTGTTTTACGACCGTAAAACATTGCCTTATGGACTGAGTGACAAAAATACAAGAATACTATTTTCTCACTAAAGGCATTGATTTTTCATCCTAAACTAACTTTTTTGGCGATTGTGTTTCAGTTTGGGCAGCCAATCAGCCGATAATAAATTGGCATTTTTCATTTTTATGATAAAAATAATGTACGTACGATAACTCCCGAAAAAATGGAGATAGGATATTGACATTTAGTGAGTATGTAGCTGTTGTCATATTACAGGATGAGTTCGTGAGTACCCGAAATCGAACAGGTGGTTCTAAAGATATTCAACTTTATGTGAAAAAATTTTTGTTCAATTTTTGTTCAAAAAAAAAAAAAAATTTATGCAATTTGTAGACATTTTACGCGCATTTTACGCATTCCTTACGACGGCCATCCCACCTTCTAGGGACATTTATGAAATTTATGCAATTTGTAGACATTTTACGCGCATTTTACGCATTCCTTACGACGGCCATCCCACCTTCTAGGGACATTTATGAAATTTATGCAATTTGTAGACATTTTACGCGCATTTTACGCATTCCTTACGACTTAAAATACTGGTCCGATTTCAATTTTTTTTTTCAAAATACTTGTCTTGCTGCCATCTATCGAGATGAATCAAAATGAAAATAAATATTTGAATGAGTACCCCGTACAGGGGCAACTGTAAAGCCCGAAAAGATTTACGGTCCTGAGAAAAATTCTCCGAGTGTAGTGGCGCCATCTCTCAGATCCCAGTCGCCCTAACGACAGTCGGTATTGACAGGCCAGCGGTTCAAAATTGTAATTTTGAACGATGGCCTGTCGATGATTTGTCGGTAATTGCGGTGAAAGAATATTCATACGTCGTGTAATTGTGGTTCATAGTTAGGTAATTAGGTGTGATTGCGGTGCAGTGCTCATAACATTTATAATTGGTATTTGTTTTATATGCGTCTTTCGACGGCCATTTTGATGTTATAAATGTATCGAAATAGGGACTATCTAGTGACAATTTTTGATTGAATAATTATCATTTTATCATTACTTTTCCCCCTCTCAGACCTAATTTCCTATCTATCGGCGGTCATAATCTATTATTTTATTCATAAATCCAAGTGTTTAGTGCGTGAATACACCCACAATTTGGGGACGCGTAAACAACATTTTCCCCTAGAAATGTTAGGGTGGGGTCACTAGAAAAACGGGGGAAAAATTATTACACCCGGGCCTTAAATATCATTTATCAAGAGAATGAACGGCAGGTCTCATTATACTAAAATATGTTCCAACAGGTAAACAGTTGGCGGACGCTTTGACTAAGCCACGTCCAACAGTGAAATTTGTCACACTGCGACGACAAATGAGGTTGGAATAATCGACTGATTTGGAGAATATATTTGCATTGGTATTTTGCATTCAATGGACTAACACAGAAAGTGTTTGTGGTATTATTAATAAACATGTAATTAGATAGTATATAATGAGAAGTGGTTTGATTAAAGTTTTTCTGGGTTTTTCCTTTAATCCTGCACAACAAATGATGGACCACAGTAAGTTTGGGCCAGAAAAAAAAACGTCGAAGGCACATCAATCATTAATTGAATGGATGTCTGATGCGTTTATATTTTATAAATACATAAAAAACATGTATAACTTGTATGATGATAATATGAGCCGAAATATTCACTGAGAATAGTTATAGATTGTAATAAGAATGTAAGTGCGTGATAAACTCGATTAATTTTTGAGGGAGCATGTTGAATTTCTAGTTGAAATAATACAAGGCAAAAATTAATCATATATTTTTCTCTCTATGTTTTGTGACGTGTTATTTTCCGTCACAAATAGCATTTGTTGTTTATTCGACCGTTTCGCGTGTGGGTTTCGAATTTAAAAATCACCAGACGGGAAGTCACCAACCGACAGCGAGGGTCACGAGAGAGGTTCAGTATATTTTGTTAATTCTTTTGTTTTGTATCGTCTTCTGGATTATTTGAATCGAATCTGGCGCCGACATCGTGGGACTGAGGTGGCAATATCTCCGGGAATCGTCGAGGGAATTCGGGACACTTCGAGTCCGTGATGAGAGCCTCATGGGTCTTCGGATTGCCAGAGGTCCCCAGCTCTCGGGCAACTCTAGGGGAAACGTGACGTAGGAGCCCGGCTGGTTCAATGTGGGAGGGGAAGTGAAGGATTTCACGGAGATCAGAAGCAGGTTGAGTTAAATTGTCCTTTGGTGACAAAATGGTCAGGAGAATAATTTGGAAGGAGGTCAGAGGACATTTAGATTTAATTGATACTCTGGGATAAATTGTTTTAATTAAATAACGTCTAGAGAAGTCACTGCGCATGCGCCGACGGACTTGGTTCGGCCATGTGAGCGACAGAGTCTAGTTGTCTGGAAACTGATTGGTGGAGTGAACGGAACGAGGAGCCAATGACCGCGTTTTCACAGTCCAGCGTGGTGTCGCTGAGAAAACGAACCTCACTTCCTGTTTGGTGGTCCCAACACACGTTATGTTTAAGCTATTTGTAGAGTTTAATTGCGTTAATTTTGGAGTTTTGGGGGAGCCTGAAGGCGATCTGGAAGGAGAATAAGATCTGTGGAGGAAGCCCCGAGTGGATTCGTCTGGAGGAAGGTCCCGAGGACTCGGGGTTCAGGAGTTTTTGAGACGTTTTCCGGAGGCATCGAGGTGGACTGCTGGATGAGCGTGATGGCTACAACTCTGTATGACGCATCTGTGTAAATTTGTCGTGAGTAGGACTCTGGCCAATTTTAGAATTTTGAATAGATGTTTGGTACATCTTAGTCCCGTAGGACTTTTAGAGTTTCGAGATAATTGCCGGATAGAATCCTAGTCACTCTGATCAGTACTTGAGTAGTGGGTCTTTTCGTCTCTCTCTCTCTCGTGCGTAATGAAAATCATTGTGTTTGATCATCCGATTTCGGATGTCTCGCGACATTGCGTCCTTTCATAGAGTCTCGGGCTCTCGGGTTTCATGTTGCGAGTAACGATTAGTTTATGAATATCTTGGTTGTTAAAAATGAGTTAGTGTTGCATCTAAATTAATCGGTGTTAGATGAACGCTCTCTCTGTCGGTGAATATTCAGTGAAGGACATTGAACGTAGGTCTTTTGTGTCTCGTGACCTTGCTTCGTTTCGCTGGCCCATTGTCTCGAGTTTTCGTATTTATGTCGGACAGCCTGCGTTACTTGTCACGTAGATGAATTCTTGGGTTTCGATCGTTCAGTGTTGTTCAATCTACATGATTATTGTGGACGATATTTTGATTCTGGTTTTATTTCTTTTCCTCCTTGACTTTGGCTATTCTTGACTATCTCTTTTGAATAAATTGACTACTTCTCTATTTGCCTATCAGAATCTTTCATTCCTTGGACAATTGTAGAATCAGTACTATCGAAGCCTCATGATCGTTGATCGATCGAAACAACCAAAGGGGGTTTTCCAGAGAAATTGATTTATTTTATTTGTATCGAGTCATCTAAGTCTGATTAAATATTGTGATTTCTCCCCCGCAATCTTGAGTTAACTTTATTTATTTGGTCAGTACCTAGTCATACTTTAACCTAATCTTCACCAGTGACCTTCACGCCGTTCTTCGCTCCGAGCTAGCAGGAGACCGTTTCGAAGCTCGGTATTATTCCGGAAATTTTGTTTTTTGGCTATTGGTTTCATTCCAGTGGTCGTTCTGGTAATAACGACCTGGCGCTCGACTTATTTGCTGTTTCAGGGTGGTCGTACGTCGAAGGGCTACGTAGTGGATTGAGGCTTCCGTGAACCTCAGGAAATTACGTCACAGTTTACATACGGGTATGAAGAACATTTTTATGGACGAAAATTCTGAGTAGTGTGGGCTACGATGTTTATGCTTTTGGTTTTTGAGTCTAAATAGAGTTGAATGAGCAGGACCTCTTAAGTCCACGTCACCAGAGGCCCAGGGTGTTGTATCCTTTTGTCATTTTTTTCAGTTCCTCAAAGGAATTGGTAAAAAGCGGATGTGTCTTCCGAGCGTATTAAGTAAAGTCTAATTAATAAAGTTGTTTTGCTTATTTACCGGTTTGGTTATTTAAATTATCCCATTTCCAATATTTATTATGTATAAATAAAATTTTTCTCATAATTTTACATCGAAGTGCTGAGGAGAGAGGTAGAACCGTGGAAACGACAATCCATTATATAGACGAAAGGGATAGTAAGAGTAATGATGATAATAACATTCAACCAAGTTGAAAATCTGACAAAATTAGTTGAAAAGAAATCTTAGTCTATTTAATAAAATGGAATAAACGATGAAAATAAATAATACATCGTACAAGGAAATGATGTGCACGATAACCATTCGGAAGCATATTGCTAATTTAGTAGCAAAAATAACTATAATATATGCAATATAAGGGCGATTTCCCACTGATTGTGATTATTTCCACATTGGTATTCTGTATAACTTGTAAGTCATTAGAATCAATTAAATTTTCCTCAAGTACAAAGAAAAAATTGTTCAATTCAAATAGACCCTGTTGCACCAAGCTTAGTTGAGAAAATCTGCATTTAAGCTTCGGAATAAATAAAAATAATTCGCGGATCAATTCGGATCGAAACTTCATCAAAGGTATTTCACCGAAAAAAACATGGTCTATCGGTGTATTATCACAATTTGCCAATATAATAAAAATCTTGGAGGTACTAAACTCCCAATGATTGGCCAAACGACTCATAAAGACAATAAGAAATAACTTATGTAAGAATCGAGCGGTAGTCTAGTCGTTAAGGGGTTAGATTGGGTAATCGTATGATTCCGAGATCACATCCCAGTCGCGTCGGCGCTATAATTTGTGTTAAGAGAATCGGTTTTTAGGGCGATAAATACGTTAGGATATGGTAGAGAGGCCAAACTCAATGATAAAAATGATGGAATAATTGGTATTTTTTTTATTTCTCTTATACAGGGTTTTTCAAATCAACTTTTGAACCTCTCGTGGGTAGATTGATGAAGAGATGAGAAATCCGGAAAAATATTTCGAAAATTCCCGGTTGCGTCAAATTAGAACAATTAAAGATTGAAAATGACCAAGAGGAAAAAAGTATTATGCCGCCAGGGTAGGAGTGGGAATGGAGCGAGACGATGGCAACCGTGTCGCTGGGGCTCCGTTCACGCCGGCGTTATGAATCTATCAGTGGGGAAAGTAGGGATTTCTCTCATCTATGGTGAGAGGGTTTAAAATTTACGGACATATAGCTACGAGGTAAATAATCAATTTCCGGATGAAACCACTTCAAATGATTTGGAACAGTTAAGGAGTGGAATTTTATAGTTTCAAGAATTGATACTGTATCGCTAATTTATTACTTTTTATATGGTGTATAGTTAGGAGGTGGTATCATCAAATATTGATCGGAACAGCTTGAAGCGATGCAAAATGGTTTGTGAAGGCCAAAATACATCGATTTAGAGTTTGGGAATCAATATTTATTCTTTAATGAATTATTTTTTTAATCGTGGCTTGGGGGGGCAACCTGCGCATACGTCAACTCGCCCAGAGAACCATCAGCTGTGCGTTGGAGTGATCCCTCCTCCCGCAGTCGATCGCATGTGGATTAAATTTCATGATCGATAATGCATTATTAAATACCAATTGCTGGCCGTGATGATGATGATGTTGACAATAAAATGATTTTGGATAATAAGTTGGGCACATCGAATCAATTGAAAAATACGAAGTATGAAAAACCTTCCTGATATTTCAAAAACACAACTGCACTAAGGAAGCTCAAATTTGAATTTTCCACATCAATTTTACTAGACTTAACGTAAATGAAAGATGGAATGAATAGTTTAATACTTTTTATATGAATGTATTCTCAACAATATTCTTATTTATCTAGTGGGGTCCGACTGCAGAAGTGGATGTCGAAATATTGTGCAAATCATCCTTAGAACCATCTGCACTCTATTTTGACACTGACTCTGGCACTCGGGCCCCAAAAAAACATTCACATCTTGTCTGACATCTCTGGTCTAAACTCTAGTAGGGGAGACCGGCGCAAAGCGAGGTAGCAAAGACAGAGTGGCAGGTGTCAGAGCTTCTATCATATTTATATTGCTTTTTAGCAATCACTATTCATATTCTAAAATTATTGTTATGGCCGGAGAAAGATTTTAGCGTCGAAAGGACATGTTTTATTTGTCACATTAAAATCAAAGCTAAAATTATTAGATTTTATAATTATTGGACGACGCAAAGTTTTATACTCTTACCTTTTTCTAAAATATAAAGGAAAAGGGTTTGATTTAGGGATAGGGTTTGAGTTGAGACAAATTACTAATCAAGAAATTTGGAGTTGTAATGGGAATCAAATTTGAATTTAAATATATTTTGAATAACTATTCGGTTTACAAAAACATAAGCGTGATTTTACAGAAATCTATGTAGTTAAAATTCCTACCCCTGGAATGATCTGAAGGATTCAAATTTGGGTTTACAAATTTTGTTACTCACAATTCGGTCTGTTTTTTATAAATTAATCGATGTGTTTGTAGATCCCTGGGTAAATCCGTAATCTCTAATACTTTCTAATCCGTAATACTTTCACGGAAACACTTTCTTCTACTCGTTGATATTCTACTAAATTTCGACACTTGAATTTTAAGAGTTTAAGAATTTGTTTGACACTGACCACAACGCGTCACAATGAACGAATTCCTTATTTGTAAGAAAAGTCACCACTTTCGATTAAAGAAATTTTATTCCCGGATAATTTCAATTGTTCGTAACCTACTGTTAATTCAGTACTATAACGCGTAATCGAAGAAAGGATTGAAAAACCAGACCGATTAAGTGATATCATTCCACCAGAATTGTTACCGTTCCGTCGCTGATTCAAGACTGGTTAATTTGGTTTTCTCGGGGTTTTTTATGTGATTTTTGGGGTCACTTGACTCGCGGAGGTTTCCCCAAGTCAAGTTTTGCATGGTGGAAAATGTCGTATGACTTTTATTACTCTTTAATTGTTATTTGGGAGAAATAGTTCACTTGGGTTTTGGGGTTTCGATTCATCGGTTTTCAATCGTTCCTCCGTTTGCGGATTTTGATATTGAGAAATGGGCTGATGCTGAGTGAGACATTTCATCATTTCTGTACTCGACTCCAATGTCTTTGGGATTTTGAATCGAGTTCAAATGATGAAATATATTCTAGCTAATTTACATTAATTGATTTGTTTTTTTCTTATTAATCTAACACAAAATGATTTTGTAAAATTTTTGGACATTACACGTAATACCCCGTAATTATCTATTAGGAAAAGGATTAATTAATTTTTATTTAAAGAATGAAACTTGTTAAATAGAAGTTTACGGTTAATGGGCGAGTGTGTGCAAGTGTTGAATGTAGGAACGATGAGAATGAAATCAATTCCATCCTTTTTTCGGTGCGATTCCTCATACTCAATTATACTCAATTAGGTTGAAGGTTTATTTTTTGAAATCAATCCATTATGCCAGTGCTTAGGAAGGCACATTAGTACTTTCATATGATAAGTGCGTGTAACAGCATGGGTTTCAGTTAACTATAGTCAACTGGAAAGTAGCGGGTTTCAAGCGCCTACCCACACTCAACTGAAACCCGAAATAACGCATGACGCGCATGCGCATCACCTATTAAAAGAGAATAACAAGGAAGGAAATCTAACCTCCGTATAGTGAATACATGGAATGACTGAAAAATGAAAAGGTGATTTTCGAAGCAGATAAAATGAGCCAAAATCGTATAATTCCTGATAGTGATGAAGAGTTAGGCAGTGAGGAGAATTTATTTACTGATGAGGAGGAATTTATTGGTGATGTGACATTTGAAGAAAATGGAAATAAAATATTCTCCAATGAAGCAACAGCAGGATCGCCAAAAACTCCGCAGAAGAGAATGATGTGTTCTCCGTTATGATGATTTTGATAACAACAACGAAAATCTTCCATCAGATCTTTTAGCAAATGCCCAAAAGCCCAAAAATCAGATGCTACCAATAACTTCTATAGAAAAATATAACGTTTTGTATCATATTTTTTTATAATTATGACTTTCTTTTTTTTGCGAATTCTTAAGGATCTTTAAAAATTGTATTTTGTAATTATTATAATTAATTTTTTCTTCAGAAGGTCCGCATAATTTTTAAATCACACTTTTTTATAATTATTTTTTAAATAAATGTGATCTTTTTTCTTCAGTGGAGGGGGGCTTCGCCCCCCCAACCCTCCTCCGCCGATGGCTTCGCCCCCTGGAACCCCTTTTCTCGTGGGGGGCATCGCCCCCCAC
>NW_021680473.1:223013-256124 GCF_001412515.2 Diachasma alloeum | reverse complement strand
TCCCCCCCCCCCCCCCCCCCCCCTCCGCCCCAGACTTCATCACGCACTTATCATATAAGATAGTATACGCAACACGTGCGGACAGCAGGCGGTATCACTCGGGCGGCTGCGCCGCCCTCGTGAGTAACCGCCTGCTTTCCGCACTAGTTGCGTAATGTACTATTATTCAATAAACTGTTGACTCGAAAACATTAAACTGTGAACTACAAACTGAATAAGACTTGTGAACAACTCTAAGTAAACTTTTGTGAGAACTAATTGAAGAGAGAAACTCGAAAAGTTGTCGAAACAACAGCCACGATGGGACTGCCTAAAACTTAAGCTGAACTTCAAGGGTTGGGTTCTACAACCCCCACTAGACCGAAAGTTGCGCACCCACCCTGGCCCAGGGGAATGGGAAAAGTAAAACCCAAGGGAAAAAGGGGAGCGTGCGACGTCGCAAGTTTTCCCCTGAGAGGGCTTTTGGCCCTCTCAGTCCAGGGATACAATGAACAAAGGAGAGCCCACACGTGTCGAACACATGTTACAGAGAAACTTTCGAAATAAGCAGAACTGAAATTTTACGACTTGGGACCGTGACCGTTGAATTTACTTTGGTAACAAATTTAGATCTAAAGATGTAAATTTAGTTTAATTTAATATTAGATTTGAATTAGTAATAAATTTGGATTTAAACTCAAGTACTTTACATTTACAATTATCTGCAAAGATTTTTCTCGCGATCGTGGACTTATTTTCATCTTTTGTTCATTGTCCTTTCTATTCTGTATTTCTCAGTATACCACATTTTAAAAATATTATTTTTAAAATCAATTCCGAACTATAATTTGAATCTCGTGGATTTTTATGGCCGATTAATAGTGCCATCTACCAAATTCAACGTCGGAACGTTGCAACAGATTACGTTGAGTACTGAGAAACCGGTGATGAATGCTCATGGCAATGGAATGGCCAAAAATACATTATCAAGAATGGCAAAAATACATTATTTCCAAAAGAAAAAAAAAACTTCATAATTTTTTTTACATATTTCCAACTAGAAGCTTAGAAAATATCGATATTTTGTGTATCGATGAATGCTACAGCAATACGTTGCCGTATCGATATCAAACGATATAATTCGATACGATACACAGGTTGAGAACGTTGGAGAGCTAGTGATGTTGTTGAAATCAGTAATGAATGTAAAAGGAAATGTTCTGGAAGTGTTGAGAAGAAACGTAGAGAAATGATCAAGTTATTTCTCGAGGAATTGCTCGGTGAAACAATTGTTGAGAGACAGAGGTGAAATTTTTTTGGTAGAGGACGTTCACGAGAAGGAAAAATTGAAAATTAAGCATCACACTCTCCTCTACAGCGAAACAGGTCGGGGGGCATCTTGCTCCAGGACTTGCAAGTTCCTCCTGCATCAGAAAATTCTTTTTTTCTGTATTGGTTGAGGTGATGACTTTCGTAAAACCGTACGTTGAATGACACCACGTGCCGTATCTTAAGCCGTACAGTGGGAAACGTAAGACAATACGTGGCTCCTCACACACACTCTAACACTCATGCAGAGCGAGTCGGGGAAAATTCAGTCGTGATCACAACAACAGCGACCAATCTCGTGAGTCGTAAAAACTTAACAGTGATGAAAGCAAATTTTTTTTGTTATATGAATATTTTTGTGGAGTTGTAGACTTTTCGTTTCAAGGTAGAGGACTAGAATATTTTTGGTTATGTTTAGGAGACGAAGTCCAAATATATTAGAGTCAGTTCTCGAAAATTAATTTTTTCTGTTGACATAAGAATCGAACTTTTTGAGGAATCGAAATGTTAACATTGAAGTATTATATTGATTAGAATACTGGTGGGATGTCATAACCTGTGACTCTCAAGACAATTATCGACATGCTCTCATAGTGACGTGACATTGGACCGATGATGACTCGAAGAAGGGTGAATACAATTATTATAGAAAGTGATGCTTTCAAGGAGAGTAAAATTTTACTCATTCAAACAATTTTGAGCTTTGGTAAAAAACAATTTTGGTTTTGAAGGAGAATCACCTCCCCCTAATCATTCAATTTTGTGTTGAGTAGAAAAGGAGAAATTGATCTCCAATTGAGAACTATCGATCCTGCCAAGGAAGACAATCAACAAAACTCAAAATTTTGCTCGAGATTTCTCATAGTGAATTACGTTTACGGAGAGTAAAAATGGAATGACGGGGAAAATAACCCCACACCGAAAATAAATCTAATCTCGAGTTGTGAGCAAAATTGGTTCAATTTAATTTCTGGTTGAAATTATTTTTAGTAATGACGAAAACTGAATGGTGATCTCAATGGTTGGGGGCTCAGGAAATTTAATTTTGCTTTGCTCGGTACACGCTCTCTTGTCTGGTCCAGGATGACCGGAGCTGAACCCAGATGGGCTCCAAGTTAACCCTCCTGAACTGGCGTTCGGTGCCCACACGAGTCCACTGGCTCGGTGAGCAACGCGTCGCCCATGTTACGGTTAGCGTGATGTTGCCATATTGGAGCCCTATACGTGAAGAAAACTCTACACTGCACACATTTTTCTCGAATTAAACACCATTTATGCTCTAAAAAAAATGAATTCGCGTTTTCTATGAGACGCC
Organism: Diachasma alloeum; assembly: GCF_001412515.2. Lineage (NCBI taxonomy): Eukaryota > Metazoa > Arthropoda > Insecta > Hymenoptera > Braconidae > Diachasma > Diachasma alloeum. The sequence goes on along the minus strand of NW_021680473.1, from coordinate 253,501 downwards.
AAATACGGCACGTGATGGAGATTTTGACGTTGCTAGTGTGTCTGAACTGAAATGCACGACGTGGCAACAGCGCGGTTAAAAACCAACTACACGAGTTCACTGGCTCCGGGCGGCGGGGTACCCCTTTTTCGTGCCAGTCTCACTAATCATTATTTTTCATGATATTCATGGGGTTTTCAAGAGATAGGAATCTTACCAGTCCATTCCAGAGGGTTTGAACTAGGCATTGTAATTTTTACAAATTTTTTCATACATAATTTTGCATGCAACAAGAAAAAATCGAGAAAAGGCGGCGCTTTGCTCATTGAGCCAGTTCAGGAGGGTTAAATGACGGGCATTGTGACAATTCAATTGTCAAGTATTTTGGCTTGTTTTATTTCGAATAGAGGAATTGATGTATTTAAAGTCTCGGAGGAGATCAAACTCCTTCTCCTTCGACAAGTATCAAGGAAATAACCATTGGGACAATCTCAAGGAAAAATTGTTATTATTAATTATATTTGAATATTTGGATTGAGGAGAAGACCGTTGAGGAAGGGGCCCGACGATGAGAAAGAGGACGGCCCTCAGAAATATCTCTTGGGGCCACATTGGAGACTCATCCAACACTTCGAGACGAGTCTATCCTACCAGCCGAGGAGAAAAGCTAGCCGGAAGCGGGGTGTCATCGACTTCTGGAAGGGACAGGAAACTGCGAGCCGAAGAAAACTCCGGACAGGCCTGGAGAATCATCGTGGAAGGAAATCCACAATATGAAAAATTTAGATACCTTCAAATATTAATAATTTTGATTTAAATCGAATAGACAATTGTAACGGTTCAATCCGGTCCAGGGCAGTTTAGTGGCAAATTTGAGTGAATCGAGGGCCTCGGAGGGGAGATAATCCTTTTGATGGGCATGAATTTGACGAGGGGGCCGCGTCGGTTGAGTTCATCCCAACACTAACCTCAAGATGGAGCTGAGTTGAGTCGAGTAGAAAAAACTGCGTAGCAGTTAAATTTGTTGAGTAAAGAAAACTGCGGAGTTGGAGTCGAGCAGTTATTGTTGAGTAGTTGAGGACTAGAGTCGATTTTCTGAAAGGTCTGGTGCAGTTGGAGCGGATTCCGGGGCCTTGGACTGAATGAGTCGAGATAAGTCGTGTTTTGAGTAATTTTTTGCGGTTTAGCAGCGGGGCTGTGTCCCCGAGTCTATTGAGAGTTGGTTTTGAATTAATTTCAGATAGAGGTTTCGAGAATTTCTATTTTTTTGTGCTTGAGAAGAGATTCGTTTATTTGTAGTTGTTTGAGACGTTGGGGTGAATGTACTCATTATTGTTGAGGAATTGAGACGTAAATTGTTGTAAAGATCAATATCTTTACAACAAATATATTGATGTAAAACTGAGATACAATTTATCTGAGCCAAATTCTGGATGCTGTGAACCAGCTCAGAATCAAAATTCATCTTTGTATATTGAGAGAGTGAGGGAAGTGGAATTTTCTCCTCATACTGTAAAATAATATCCATATTATCGCTGAGTTGAACAGACCCCTGGGCAGATTGGCCCAGTTTAATTCTTAGAATTCTACTTAAAATTATTATTCTTGGTTGCAAATTTGATTTGATTATTTTATTGTATTTTCTGCACAATATAATTGGTTCATTAAGGCATAAATTTTGTGTGATATTCATTTCTTAGACTTTTGAGAATCCATAGGGGGTATCGATTCCCCTCCCCCTTGTTAGTGAATCCCGGGTTTAGTACAGTTTTGAGTTGATAAAATTGTGTAATTTCAACGTTTTTTGTATTTTGCCTATTTTTCCAAAATAAAACAATAAAAATAGGCTAGCGCCTAGGGTCAACTCTGCGTTGCATAGCCTTAAGCTCAAAAAAAAGTTGTGATGAAAATTGTTGATGAGTTGAAGATCATCACAAAGTCCCTGAGGAAATACCTGAGGAAGTTCCTAAGGAAATTCCTAAGGAAGTTCCTGAGGAAATTTCTAAGAAAGTTCCTGAGGAAATTTCTGAGTAATTTTCTGTGAAATTTCCTGAGGAATCTCCTTGGAAAATACCTTAGCACTGTTCTGGGGCAATTCCTGAGAAATTTCCTGGGAAGAATTACGGCAAATTTTTGAAAAGTTTCATTAGAAAATTCTTGTAAAATTTCCTTAGATAATTCCTGGGAAACTTCCTGAGGAATTTCTATGGGAAATTCCTGATCAGTCTCTTAGGAAATTTCCTGAGGAAATTCCGGAGAGAAGTCCTGAGGAATTTTATGACAAATTTCCTGGAGAAGGATACTGAAGATTTCATTTTCCAGGAAATCTTCCAGGGTTTTTACCCGAAAATTTTCCACTCTACTTTAGAGAGAATTTTCCAACGTGGAGAATTATTGAATTTTTTTGTCGTCTCATGAAAAAATATGAAATTCTTGACTGCTATGAAGTGTAATCGCCGACGCGAACGCGAGAGTTGTAATCACTGTGGTCAATAACGTCATTCGCTACGAGCTATGTAAAATTAATTTAATCAATACCGAAAATTTAAAAAAATATATTGAACATCATTACAATGTACTCTTCTGTTGATGAACATGAAATTCAAGAAAGAGAATTCTTTCATGCGTACCCCATCGTTCCCCAAATTAAGAAATCGTTTCATCGGGACCTTTCCTACTGATTTCAGAGTTTTTCTATCATTTTTTGGAGATTCGAAGGTGAAAAACGAAAAGAATACATTTATAATTATTTTAAAGTAGATTCATTTTACGACTCATTTTAAAGTTTTTGGATATTACCCCACTGTGCCCCCAACTGTAATAAGTTGGAGATGAGAGTTGATAATTCTAGAAGGTAAATAGTGATTGCTAAAAAGCAATCTAAGTATGATAGAAGCTCTGACACCCGCCTCTTTGTCTTAGCTACCCCCCTTTGCCTCGGTCTCCCCTATTAGAGTTCAGACCAGAGATGTCAGACAAGATGTGAATGTTTTTTTGGGGCCCGAGTGCAAGAGTGGGTGTTGAAATAGAGTACAGATGATTCTAAGGATGATTTGCACAATATTTCGACGTCCACTTCTGCATTCGGATCTCATGAGACAAATAAGAATATTTTTGAGAAAACATTTACATAAAAAATGAAAAACTATTTATTCCATCTTCATTTACGTTGATTCTAGTAAAATTGATGTGGAAAATTTTAATTTCAGCTCCCCTAGTAGGGATGTATTCCTGAAATATCATGAAGGTGCATAGATCATATTTTTCCATTCTCATGTCCACTTGACCCCAAATTTCAATGTTTCAACATCATATTCATTAAACAGAAGTATTTTTGTTTTTAAATAGTTAACTTAATAATTGGCGGTGGCTAGTTTGGGGAGTTGACATAAATATATCTGTTTCAGGGGAGGAACTACAGGACGATACATCTCCTACGTTAATCGCTAGACTGATATTCGTATTCAATGAATTAATATTTTTAGAAAATTATTTACTAGCTTACTGTCTGCATATCGCTTATCAGTTCATTCCATATGCCCAGCTTATTGTCCAGAATCATTTTATTGTCAATAACATCCTCATCTATACGGGCTGCAATCGATATTTAATAATGCATTATCGATCACGAAATTTAATCCATATGCGATCGATTGCGGGAGGAGGGATCTCTCCAATGCACAGCCGATCTTTCGTTGGGCAAGGTGACGTATGCGCAGGTTGCCCCCCAAGCCACGATTAGGACAAAGTTGATTAAAAAATGAATATTGATTCCTAAACTCCACATTGATGTTTTTTTGCCTTCCCAAAGTATTTTGCATCGCTTCATGCTGGTCAGATCAATATTTAATGATACCACCTACCTATACTATACGCCATATAAAAAGTAATAAATTTTAAATGAACTATTAATCCCTAAGCTATAAAATTCCATTCCTAAACAATCCCAAATGATTTAAATTGGTTTCATCTAAAAATTGATTATTTACCTGGTAGCTACATGTCCATAAAATTTAATCCCTTTCACCATAGATGAGAGCACTCCCTTCTTCACCCATTAATAGATTCATGATAATAGGGACGTGAACATAGCCCCAGCGACACGGTTGGCGCTTCGTCTCGCTCCGTCCCCACTCCTGCCCAGGCACCATAATGCGTCCTTCCTATTAGGTATTTTCAATCTTTAATCGTTTAAATTTGCGGTAACCGGATATTTTTTAAATATTTTTCCCGGATTCCTCATCTTTTCATGCATTTACTCACGAGAGGTTTAAAAGTTGTTTTGAAACACCCCGGTATTTTTCGACGTGGAGAATCACTGAGTGAGACAGAAAGTATATGGAGGTACTAATAGAGATTAACAGGAGGATCGGCATGAATAATATAAGCCCTCTTTTCATTCTCTTCGGGGCTGAATCGGGAAATAACTGCACATGTGGAGACTTCAAACAGCATCGAAACACTACATCTTCGAATGGAGCCCTCAGATCTCTTCTAGATCTCTTTCGGGAACACTACAGAAAACCGAAAGCCGTTCCATATTTTGACTCGGGGCGTAATAGATTATTTGTGTTATTGAATTTTCAATTAATGGAAAAATTTTATTTCTAAATTCTGCAAAAGCGAATAATAGAATAACGGTACTTGCAGATTACTATTTATCCGAACTCTGGCTGTAATTAAATTCCTTTGGAGCATGATATCTCAAGATTTCCCCGGAATTCCTAATTTCACGGAATCCAAAATTTTTTCTAATTTTCACATGAATCAAAACAGCGATTATTGCTACCGGCTTCATCTTCGAACTTGGTCAAAAGGGTATCCAAGCAAGTTTTTCAACTCACCATTTAGTGAATGCAAAACAGTGTTTTAGTTATCGTACCACAACTAATTTTTGGAACTTTCATACAAATATTATGCAAATATTGAAAAAATTATTGAACGAATTAAATTGAAATCAATGTCGATGTATAAGACTCATAGTGAAACTACTCCCAACGAATTTTGTATCGTCGATTTTTTCTGTTGTTATCATAATAAAATATGCCTGCATACAACTTTTCAAATTTTTATTTCCATTCCTGCCAGTTTTATCGCAAAAAAAATCTATTCCTAATGTCATAGTTCTTAGCCGTCAAAAAGTATTTCAAAAATGTGAAAAAAAAAGGAAAAATTAAAAACATATTAACATTTATGTAACATAATTTATTCATTTTCTTTTTTTCAATAATTTCCATTTTTTTTTAAATGAGTCACTTTTCAAAAATTCATTTTGACATGATTAGTTGAAGATACAACTTTGAGAAAAATCAGTACCTTTTATTTCATGTTTTTCTATTGAATAACGCGAAGAAAATTTTCATTTTTGGCTTGCGTCATGCTGGAAAAAAATTGACAAATGTTGGATTTCTTTTACTAGAAATCCAAATATAAATCATTCGTTGGGCTTCATTACTGAATCATAATACTTCCAATAGTTATTATACAAATTATGTTCATATATTCATTCCATTTTTTTCATATTTCTATTCATTTCCAGTTTTCTTTCCGAAAAAAATAAAATCACCAACTTATTGTAAGTTTTTAGTAAAAATCGAAGGAGAGAATTCTTTGTTTGGAGTTTCAATAGCTCACCCGACTTGACGAGGGGATTTGAAGTCTCTATATTATCAAAATCCATATCGACTTTTGGTGATGGAAGTTTGTTACTTGAAATTAATACTCCAAAATTAAAGGTCAGAAATGAAGGGTCAGAAAGTGAAGGTCATAAGGGTCATGAGGGTTATAATGAGGGTCAGAATAAGTATCACAAGGGTCAGATTATTGGTCATAGGGTGAAAATAAGGGTCATGGGGGTCATATGTTAGTGATATGGCGGTTGGCGAGCGGAGCGAACAAGGGGCGTAGCCCCCTAGTATACAATAATTAAAAAAAATTCTTGATGAAATAAAAAATTAGTAGAAGGAGGACCAACATCCTTGGCGCAGATCAGCAGATGGAGAATTATATTGATACTTGACAATGAGTTGAAAAACTCCGCGCCGAGAACGTTGGTCCTCCTTCTACTAAGTTTTTATTTCATCAAGAATTTTGTTAAAATCCTCATTCGATTTGAAACAATTTCTCTTATAGAAATCTGATTGTGCCCTATTTTCGTTTATTTGACATTGCTGACTAGGCTTTCTTTTTCATTTCTTTGTATTTTTCAAAAATTTCTACTTCCCAGTAAGAACCAAACAAAACTTTTTCTTGGCGCAGTTGTTTTACAAAAACATTTGTTTTTATTTTTTTGGGGAGATTTCATTATTTTCTCAAAATAAACAAGGAATCGTTTTTATATCCTGTAAATTTTTTCATTTTCAATTCAATTCGGCTCATTTATTTTTCACAAGATAAATCATCTTTCCAATTAACAATCGAAGTAAAACAAATAGTTCTATTCCACAGCCGTTATTTTCACCGACTTTTAATCATTTATTCAAGATTTTCCGACTGAATTTGCTTCTTCGAGAATTCATTTTTGCACGAAACTTGATTGAAAAATATCTGTAGAATTCATCATTCATGCACCATGTTCAATTTGTAAATTCCCGGGCTTCCCTCCTTGGTGGTTGAGGTTGTATTGCACTGCTACCAACTCCATAACAAAAAAATTATAGGTGTTGATGTGAAATGCGAGAATGTGCATATGATTCCGTTGCTATGCGCGTATTTTTTCAAATATTGCTTCGAACAAAAAAATAGTTACATCAATGAGAAGCTTGTGTCCAATTTATATAATGTAACTAAGAATATTTTTTATGTAGCTCGTCACGTTTGTATTTTATCTAATGGATATGATTTGGAGGTAGTGGAGGGGGTAGTTGCTTCGTGTATAGATACACGGCAGCGATCGGCCTGATGTTGTACAATCGGAATCAAAACTTTTCTTGGCCGATACGCTGCCGCGTATCTCGATAATATATAAACTAATATGTATAAATCGATTAATGTAATTTTTCAAGAGATTTATAACTGAAAACTAAAGATTCAATCTCCATGAAATGATGGATTAATCTAAACAATCTAAAAAAATCCAATTTGTGAGCATATTATCAACGAGGCCCAACGAATAATTTATGAGTGGATTTCCAGTAAAAAAAACCTCAAAATTTGTCAGTTTTATACATTTTTTCAATATGGCGCGTGCACAAAATGGAAGTTTTCCTCCCGTTACTTGATAGAAAAACATGAAATAAAAGATGGTGATTTTTTTTCAACGCTGTATCTTCATCGAATCATGTTAAAATGAATTTTTTTAAAGTAAATTTCAATAGAAATTGTAAAAAAAATAGATAAAAAAAATTTTCTTCATGTGTCCGTTCAAGTGATGCATGAATAACTTCTCGATGCGAGTTGAAATTTGAAATTAAAAATTTGGAAACTTCTTACAAAATATTTAATTTGTTTTAAATTCCAATTTCCCGAATTTCAATTTTGACAACTTCCTTTTTAAAAAACTCAAAAAGGGGAGGGGGTTATGTAGCGTGAATAAATCATCAAAATTCAATATTATACTTCCGAGGTCATTACCATCATTCCCTGCCATTGGGTCGGGAAATTAGTAATTTTCTAGGTAATAAAAAAAACAGAATATAAATAAAAGATTCACCCTCCCACGTAAATTTCTTACAAGCTATTCGAAAGGTACAAAAAGCTTTTAGAAGGGGAAAAGAAAAGTCCACTTGCAACATGAGACCGCAATTCAGTATATAAATGTGTAAAGCGCACGGAAATTCCCAACCGAGAATGTCATAAATAAATCATTCAGCTGTTATCATTTCCAAGATATGAACTATTGGCCCTCTGACACAATAAAATTAGTTTCTTCTCATTCCCAAAGATAATGATACCAGAAAGGTTATCAGCCACACTTCGACTTAAACATTTTCTGAATCTATCAATAGCGTCACCCTCTCTACACCGCATCTATTGTTTCTCCCCGCTAAAATTCGAATAATTGATAAAACAAAAACTCAGAATAATATTTCTACCTTATTATGATTTGCCAATTTTTTAATAAAATTGTTACCTGCAGCAGCGAGTGTGAATGGTTGCTGGGTTAAATCCGGACAGTCGACAACTTCCACGAAAACTTCGGAAAAATTCTCAGCCAATGCTGGACTGACAACTGCATTAGCAAAACACAAACAATTTTAGATCTCTCATAAATTTTTCATGAACATCCTTAAAATATTCACTGTTAACCTCAAAAATACGTAACCATTCTTGATTTCCTGCAGCGAAGGTACAAAAAGTTGTCGCTGAGATATTTTCAAGGATTCCGATGATAATGGACACATTGAAGAAGCCATTTCTTTTCTTTGAAATACAAAAAAAGTATTCTTAGAAACTTTAGTGTGTGAATCCTGATCACTAAGAATAGGTCTGCAACGTTCTTATGTCGTTCTAGAATTTAGCACTTTATATAGATATGTAGGACGTTAAGTGAGCGTCTCTAATGCTCTCCGGAGCGACAAACAACTGTTGAATAGCATAAGCAGACTTCAATATCTTATCATGCCCGTTGGAAGGTGTGACCTTGCGGGTTTCCTTTCAATCTGATGGAATTATTTCATCTAGATAAATATTTACACCTGCCTAGATTTTGTATGAGTCGATGAACTACCAGGTGGTTAGAAAGTACTGGAGGAATTCGAAATCTATTTGTTCGAACTTCATCCGTTTCTGCTACTCGGGGATCGATTTTAGGTCATCGGCAAAATTATTTATACTTTCTGTATTTCTTTGTGAATAACTAAGTTCTTTATGATTTGATTCCTTTATTGCTCATGGATGAACGAGTTAATGGTCGGAAAAGTAGGAATTTCCGAGCAACTTGTAAGTTATCGTTTTATTGCTAGCTATTCAGATGCAGGCAAAATATCGACTGCAACATTTGAACTGGCCAATCGATAAAGACGAAATTATTCCAACGCTAGGAAAGGACATGTTGCTATTGTGTTATTTTTATTTTCTCATACTGATTGTTGTATCTTTCTAGCAAAGTAACCCACTCACCGCATGGGCGAGAAAATTCAATAGAAATACCTAGCGAATTCGTTAGACAATTCTATCGGATTGCTATTCAACTTTTTATTAGTATTGAGCCAATTCTAATGAAATGGTCAATAGAAAATATTCTACAGAAGAATTCAATATAAGTTGATTTTTCTGTATAGGGTATTATATTGAGAGATTTTCTATAGAATTTCCTCGGCTGAAATTTTCGAATTTTTCTTCCGATCACAATGTCTTCTATCGGGTATATGGCAGAGTCGGTAAGGTCTTTACCTACACAGCCGGAGAACCCTGATCTGATCCCTAGCACTAGCTAATTATTTCTGAATTATTATTGGCTTTAATCCAACAATGTAAGGACACCATTAAAATATTTAAAAAAGAAAGGTCAAAATACCGTGAGGAATAGATTTATTCATGTTCGAATCAGATACAGTTTTACGCAGCGTTGGGCATATAAATTGTATTAGTAAAGTACAGTCTGTTCCCAACGTAATTTACCTAAATTACCCTGATACGTACTTATTAGACCGACACCCGGGAGAACAAAAACAGATTTCAAAATTCTCATTCCGGAAAAAGATGAGAGAAAAACGCATCGACCCTTGTGAATTTTTTCGAATTTTTAAAACAAATCTAGAGGTTTGCGCGACTAGTTTGAAGTTTAACTAACATATCTGACCCACTGGCAGTCAACGGTCATAAATGATGGGTAGAAGTTAATTTTTCTGAACGACCGCTTAGGGTCAGGTAGTAACAATGGCCGTCGACCGTCCTAGTGCGTCATCCAGCGTACTAATGTTGTATAGCGTCATCTTTGCTGATCCCAGAGCGAGCGCTTGCTGTGAGCAACAGAGAGTGTACTATACAAGTCCCTGTAGGTAAGACGAAGACGCTTTCAGTGGCACATTCTGGGTAGAGCGCATCGATAGATAAATGTTAATAACTCCACGGGCATGAGTCATAGAAAGATGAAACACAAAAAAACATTTTTCGTGGAATTGCCTAATTTTTTCACGATCTATGTCTCGATTTCTTCTTCCTAGTTTTTGAGACATTGCGATTTCCAGTAACTCGTTGAGAAGCTATTTGTTAATTAACAAGAAGATCTCCGTGCCTATCGGTCACATTTCATTTATAGGAGTGAATCCGCCAATTCTGTATATGAAGAATTGCCTCCAAATTTTAGAAATTTTTTTTCTATTTTTTTCCCCAAGAGCGAAATTTACTATTTTTCAAATTTCAATTACGAGTCATTGTGAACAACAACAAAAATTTTCATCCCATAAATTTCATCAGAAATTTATCCAACTTTTCGAAAAAAAATCGCATTTTTCATTTATCTAGGCATTCTAACATGAAACACTCAAAAATAAAGTTTTCATCGGGCAATTGGAGTCGTTCCGCAAACTTTTTTCTTTTCATTTCTCCGTGCAGTTCAGAAAATTTTCTAAGCAAAAGATATTTTTAATTTTGGCGCTCTCATTAATTCAGGGGTGAAGTGCAGAGAAAAACAAAATTTAGTCAAAAACATAATTTAATAAAATTTAGTTTAAAAAAAAAATAGTTTTCCGAAAATATATCAGAATCTCAAGGAGAAAGAGAAATTTTTTTTACAAATATTTTTCATAGAACAAAATGAGGTCTACAAATTAAACAGCTGCTAAACAATTCTATTGTGAATTGTTAAACTAAAATATGTGTATTTTGTACTGAGGCAGTTATCTATAAATATCTTGTAAATAAAGGGAGATAGCGGAATTTCCAAAAATATTTTTGCTGTAGAGAAAAGCATGCTTTTTTGAAAATCTCATTGTTGGTTGCTATTTAGAAAATATTTACCGAAAACTGACAAAACGAAACTGAGGTTTATGTTCGCAAGTCAATTCACAACAGAATTGAACATTGCTGCCATTAAATTCACGGGAAATTCACAACAATACCTTAGAATGTTTCGAAGATACTGTTCTGAATTGTGTGTCTTATAGAATAGTGAAATTTGGGGAGTGCCGTCAATCTCATTTGAACCATGGGTGTGTGCGAATTACTGTCCTTCGAGGAATTTTAATGAATTGGGCGAGATTTACGGTATGGGTACACAGAATTGTGAATCCTTATTTCTCTCTTGTTGCCTCCCACTATTATGCTATACTGACAATAAAGTATTTTCCAACCATTTTCTTGGCTGTACTAATGGTCAGTTAGAGTACAACTTTGAAAGAGGCAACATCGAAGGATTCCTGACACTTTCGTCTGTTTCACAAAGTTAATTTCCTAATTTTATTTTAATGTGCAATTTCTTCAAAAAAGAAAATACGTGAAAATGGCAAAAACTCGACTGGATACCGAGATTCCATTAATTGGCAATGAACGGCCAGAAATTCGGGGTAATCAATTGCCATCGAACAAACAAGTGTTAGAGTGTTTTTTCCATTACATGAGACACGCTGATCCGAAATTGAATACTCGGCAAGCTGCAAAATGTGTTATTCAAAAGTGTATCTTGTTCTGGGAACATGCAGGAATTCCAATCATCCAAGACTATCATGCGATTACTGAGTTGGAAAAATTAGTGAAAGAATACAGGAAGGTTTTAAAGAATGGCCCTGTGCGTAGGATGACGTGTGCTAAAGCACAAGTGAGGGAAATTGACTTCAAGTGTATGTTGAATGATTTGTTTGACATTGCGTGTCAGTCAAAAGTGGATGCAATGAAAAATGGAACTGCAAAAATGCTGTTGGCTCTACACCGAGAACCGGGGAGAAAGGGTTATTTGGACCAAATCATCGATACAACAGATTGGATTCCTCCGCTTAAACACGGATATGAAAAATCGCAGCCTCAAGAAGAAGGTACTAAATGTATTCCATTCATTTTCCTTTATTGAGAGTGATAGAAGAAAAGTCATGATGATCACTAAGTGCACTTCCGCGGTGAAAATGACTTAGCCAGACTTGAATCGATGCGGTCAAAGGTAGAGAAAAATTGAAAATAAAAAAAAACGTGTTAAGTTTTGTGCTGCACGCTTTCAGCCATTTGTCCTTTTCGTCAATTTCCCAAAGCTAATGAGATGAGAACGGTTGGATGTTAAAGAGTATATTAACCAATCCAGGAATCAGGGATTTAGGAGAATTGAAAATACGATATTTAATTTTTTTTCTTTATCTAGAGATTGTAACCATCTCCCCAACAATTTTTATAACCCTCCAATTTGCATTTTTCAATGGGAAATGATCCATTATAAAGTGCACTTTTTGGACGTCTCGAGCGGGCTGTGACGTCACAGCAATGTAGTCACCATGCCTCTCCCTCACTCTCGTAGCGGCAGCCGACAGGAGCGACACACGCTGTCTCTCGTACGTTAACCCGAGCGATCAACTTTTAACTCATTATTAACATTAATAATCTACATAAAAATCATTTTTTTCTCATGGAATATTTTTTTGATGATCCATATAACGCATTGAGAGGAGAATTTCATCAATTTAAAAAAAATGAATGTTCCCTGTTCTCCAAAATTCCTGATTCCAGAATTAATTTACATAGCGTGGAAATGAATACGTTTACTGAGTATATTGATGGGTTTACTCTAGAAGCCGCTTACCCAGGTAGGGGAAAAACAAATCGGCCGGGCTCGGGCCAATCGCGGCGGCCAGGCTGCCGAACTTCGGGGCGTAGCGATATGAAGAACTTTCTTCTCTATCCTCTCACTCTTCTTATCAAAATTCCTAGTAAATTCTTACTAATTGTGAATTCCGCCAATTTTGCAGTGAAACCGAACAGAATTCTCGCCAATTGTAGTAATTATCAGTGGGATGAAGAGGAAGATCTTGACGAACTATCGAAGCACTTTGAAGATGACGAGCAAGATGCCAGCGATTTTGAGTGTAATGCAGATCCCCCCAAACCAAAAAAAAACGCCTGATTATGACTCCAGACCTTACGGCCGCTTTGGATCGAGCAAAAATCAGCGATCGTATGGCGGCACGTGTGATCGCTGCTCTTCTCATATCGGTTGGTTTCACTGTGGACGATTTCTATTTGAGCCGAGAAACAATCCGCCGTAACAGGGGTAAACAACGTAAGGCTCTGAGTAATACTATCAAAGATAACTCAAAAAACGGATNATAAAAGCACCGGACAAGGTGGGCACCTGTCTCTACACAAAAATTTGTCAATCTTATTTCGTCTTTTTCTCTACATTGACAATGTCGAAAAAAATTTTTTCCCTTCAAAATGATAGCCAGATAGTTTATCGACCATTCGATCCAAACGACACGAGTGGACGGAGCTCAGCAAGCGTTGTAGANAAAAATCAGCGATCGTATGGCGGCACGTGTGATCGCTGCTCTTCTCATATCGGTTGGTTTCACTGTGGACGATTTCTATTTGAGCCGAGAAACAATCCGCCGTAACAGGGGTAAACAACGTAAGGCTCTGAGTAATACTATCAAAGATAACTCAAAAAACGGATCTTTCACTACGGTTCATTGGGACGGCAAGCAATTAGCAGCACTGGGGAACAAATACGAGAAGATCGAACGACTCCCTGTTCTTATATCAGGCATTGACGGAGATGAATTACTCGGGGTTCCAAAGCTCGAGAGTGGAACTGGTGAAGAGCAGGCAAATGCCATTTTCAAGTGTTTGGACGAAAGGGGATTTCTTGATGTTATATGTGCCATGGTTTTCGATACCACGGCTAGCAATACTGGCAGTTCAAATGGTGCATGTGTCCTACTGGAGAAATTATTGGGAAGAAGTCTATTATATCTTGCTTGTCGGCATCACGTGTTTGAGCTTCTGCTGAAAGCTGCCTTTGATGTCTCTATGGGCCCTACCTCTGGTCCAGATATTTGTATTTTCAAACGATTTCAAGGACAGTGGCAGTACTTGGAGAAGGGAAAATTTTCGCCAGGAGTTCAAGATGAAGAAATTCAAGCCGCAGTCAAGGATGATGCGAAAGATGCCCTCACATTTGCGTATTCGCAGCTGAAGGTAGACTATGCCGGATTTATAATAATTATTATTATGAACGAATTATTAAAAAAAACTAACGCACGAAAAAAATTAGTAGAAAAACCTAGCGAATTCGCTGGAAGATTCTATTGGCCTTCTATAAACCTTTCTGTAAGTTTTTGGCCGTTTCTTTGGATCTGTTCAATAGAAAGTATTGTATAGATAAAGTCTATGGAATTCGATTTTTCTGGACAAGTTATTCTATTGAGATATTTTTTATAGAATTTCTTCAGTTCAGCTTTTCTAAGTTCTTCTTGCTTTGATTTTCTTGATGGAAAGAAAAGAAAAATAGAATGAAGAAAACTTAAAAAACTCTAACCGAGAAAATTCTATAGAATATATTTCAATACAATAAGTTCAATAGAAAAATATAATTCTCTTGGCCTTTTCTATAGAATATTTTCTATTGAACACGTGAATAGAAACGGCCAAAAGCTGATAGAAAATTTTATAGGGATCCAATAGAATTGTCTAGCGGATTCGCTAGGCTTTTCTATTAAATAGTTTCATACTTGGTTTCTTGATGATTGTAAATGACAGGCTGAACGCTTTTCCATTCACTGCTTCACAGATTGCGAGCATTCGAAAAGACTACCAAGAGTTTGTAGAGCTGGTGATCATGTTCCTAGGCGGGAATCTTCCAGATGGCAATCGGTTTCGAGCTCTAGGCCCCATTCATCATGCTAGGTGGATGGCGAAAGCAATTTACTCACTTAAAATTTTTTTGTATAGAGATCAATTTTCCATGAAAGCGTATGAAATATCAGGTTTGAAGAGTATTTGTATTTTTATTGTTCGTTTCTACCAGAAGAGTTGGTTCACAGCCCCAAATGCAGTTGAAGCACCGAAAAATGACCTAGAATTATTGAAAAAATTGGCAGCTGAAAACAACTCTGCATCTCCAAAAATGTACAACGCTGTGTTTGGAAAATTTGTGAACCATCTCTGGTATTTATCAGAAGAATTGATCGCTTTCGCCTTTTTTGATGACTCTTTGGATTTAGACTGTAAGAGAAGAATGTGTGAAGCGATCAAATCTCGACCTGCCCTTAAAAACGATAGAAAAAAGCGAAAATCAGACATGAAGGATCAAAACTTCATCCAAGAGTCAAGTTTAGATCAATTCGTAACACAGAACACCATTCAGTTCTTCAAAATTTTAAATATTGAATCTAATTTCTTGGATATCGATCCGATAATGTGGGGAGAAAGCGAAGAATATGTTAAAGCTTCAAAAATTGTGAAATCACTTCTCGTGACGAATGATCTAGCCGAAAGAAGTGTGGCTCTGATCACTGAATATAATGGTTTGCTCACGAAGAATGAAGAAAGTACACAAGATGTGATGCTCATAGTGAAGAAATTGAGGAAGTTGACACCGGATTGCACGAGGGAAACCTTAAAGTTTTCATTAGAAAATTATTTAACCAAGCGGGAGGCAGCAAATATGTGACAGCGCGCATGTCACTGAGTGATGTCTTAATGTTTCTTTTGCCATCAATATATTGATGGCGAGCTTCCAAATGGTTTCATCAGAATGGAGTTTTTTCTTCCTCGCATATCCTTTCCCATTTCAAATCGTCCTAATTTAACAATAAATGACTATATAAAGATTTGTGAATACTCAAAAAAAAAAATTTTTAGGTGAATTACTTTATCTCATTAGCTATTAAAAGATCGAACCAAAATTTGGAGAAAAATGTAACTTAACCATACCGAAATTTAACTTTCAACTTCAACTTTCACGCATATTGTAGCGCTTAACAAGCGAGGTTCATTCAAGAAAAAAACCATCTGGTGCAGCCTATCTGCAATGCGAAATAGTATATTATGCTGTATTGTATTATATGATATTATTATATTATGTATTATATATTAGTAATAAGAGGAAACTCCATGCTTAATACCGAAAAATGAAAATATCTCGGGAACTGTATGAACGGGTATGCATATTTGAATCAATTGATATAGAAAACGTCGAGACGAATATTGTGAAAAATAAATAACTGAAACCGGTTGAATATGTTTCGAGATATTTGCGAAAAAACAATTTAAAATCAACGATGTACAATGAAAATTGTAAAAATAGTTAGAATAGAGCTATTGTTATCATTCGAATTTCGTTGATATTTGTATAAACTAGTCGATTAAATGAGGTAATTTTCGAAAAAAAAATATAAACAATTATGTATTTTTCATTTTTAAGACATCAACACATGGTTTCGATCATCGAAGGTCGGTCCCTTCACAGAAAAGGTCCGCACGGCAGGTCATTTTTTTTTCTAGGTTCAGTTTCACTGTATATGGCCATCGTAAAAGTACCGGACAAGGTGGGCACCTGTCTCTACACAAAAATTTGTCAATCTTATTTCGTCTTTTTCTCTACATTGACAATGTCGAAAAAAATTTTTTCCCTTCAAAATGATAGCCAGATAGTTTATCGACCATTCGATCCAAACGACACGAGTGGACGGAGCTCAGCAAGCGTTGTAGACACGTCTGAAAATCACGCAATTGAGGGAAAATCCGAATTTTTATCTTGAAAACAAATTGTTATTTCGTTGAGAAAAAAAATTGTATTGTTCTCTTCCCTTCTACCAGAAAGTCTACGGAGTTAGTTCCACCAAGGTGAGTGATTCAGTCTTGAAAAAAAATATTTTCACATTTGACCTGTTCAAGGCATGTTATATCCCATAAGAAATTGAATCACTTCGCGCAAACTTGGAAATTCATTTTAAAAAATTGAAAAAAATCACATGAATTGGTACATTCTTTCCTCATCTTCTTTCCAAATGAGAATTTTGAAATCTGTTTTGGTTCTCCCGGGAGTCGGATTAGTACTTATCCTTTTTACATTTTTTACGTCACCTCGAAAAACCTGCAATTTCCGATTATTGGAATGTTTTATCTTGTTCGGAATGAAGAATCCCGCACGCAAAAAACATATGTAGACAAAGGCTTCATTTATTAGAACACCTGATATTAGAAGTGAGCTACAAGCAGGTATTTGAAGTGGGCGACAAATGGGAATGAAAAAAAAACTGTGGATGGCTGTATTTTTTATACAGCCGTGATTTTACGTGGATACTTTTGTGGTTTTCCTTACCTGAGTCAAAATATGAGATGTCTCCCAGTCGTCCGTAGAATTTTCAAAGAAGATCTAAAAGAGACTTGATCCCCCATCCCAATACATTGCTGCCCAGTTCTCTTTCAGGTTTCGATATGTGCAGATATTTCCCGATTCAGCACTTCCGAGGATTAGAAGTGGACTCTGAAATTTTTCGCCTCGAGGTCTCTTTTAGGTCGCCTACAGTCGCAATGATCACTTCTCCCCCCCCCCTTTTTTATAGAATTTCTTCAGTTCAGCTTTTCTAAGTTCTTCTTGCTTTGATTTTCTTGATGGAAAGAAAAGAAAAATAGAATGAAGAAAACTTAAAAAACTCTAACCGAGAAAATTCTATAGAATATATTTCAATACAATAAGTTCAATAGAAAAATATAATTCTCTTGGCCGTTTCTATAGAATATTTTCTATTGAACACGTGAATAGAAACGGCCAAAAGTTGATAGAAAATTTTATAGGGATCCAATAGAATTGTCTAGCGGATTCGCTAGGCTTTTCTATTGATTTGTTTCATACTTGCTTTCTTAATGATTGTAAATGACAGGCTGAACGCTTTTCCATTCACTGCTTCACAGATTGCGAGCATTCGAAAAGACTACCAAGAGTTTGTAGAGCTGGTGATCATGTTCCTAGGCGGGAATCTTCCAGATGGCAATCGGTTTCGAGCTCTAGGCCCCATTCATCATGCTAGGTGGATGGCGAAAGCAATTTACTCACTTAAAATTTTTTTGTATAGAGATCAATTTTCCATGAAAGCGTATGAAATATCAGGTTTGAAGAGTATTTGTATNATATGAAATATCAGGTTTGAAAAGTATTTGTATTTTTATTGTTCGTTTCTACCAGAAGAGTTGGTTCACAGCCCCAAATGCAGTTGAAGCACCGAAAAATGACCTAGAATTATTGAAAAAATTGGCAGCTGAAAACAACTCTGCATCTCCAAAAATGTACAACGCTGTATTTGGAAAATTTGTGAACCATCTCTGGTATTTATCAGAAGAATTGATCGCTTTCGCCTTTTTTGATGACTCTTTGGATTTAGACTGTAAGAGAAGAATGTGTGAAGCGATCAAATCTCGACCTGCCCTTAAAAACGATAGAAAAAAGCGAAAATCAGACATGAAGGATCAAAACTTCATCCAAGAGTCAAGTTTAGATCAATTCGTAACACAGAACACCATTCAGTTCTTCAAAATTTTAAATATTGAATCTAATTTCTTGGATGTCGATCCGATAATGTGGGGAGAAAGCGAAGAATATGTTAAAGCTTCAAAAATTGTGAAATCACTTCTCGTGACGAATGATCTAGCCGAAAGAAGTGTGGCTCTGATCACTGAATATAATGGTTTGCTCACGAAGAATGAAGAAAGTACACAAGATGTGATGCTCATAGTGAAGAAATTGAGGAAGTTGACACCGGATTGCACGAGGGAAACCTTAAAGTTTTCATTAGAAAATTATTTAACCAAGCGGGAGGCAGCAAATATGTGACAGCGCGCATGTCACTGAGTGATGTCTTAATGTTTCTTTTGCCATCAATATATTGATGGCGAGCTTCCAAATGGTTTCATCAGAATGGAGTTTTTTCTTCCTCGCATATCCTTTCCCATTTCAAATCGTCCTAATTTAACAATAAATGACTATATAAAGATTTGTGAATACTCAAAAAAAAAAATTAGGTGAATTACTTTATATCATTAGCTATTAAAAGATCGAACCAAAATTTGGAGAAAAATGTAACTTGACCATACCGAAATTTAACTTTCAACTTCAACTTTCACGCATATTGTAGCGCTTAACAAGCGAGGTTCATTCAAGAAAAAAACCATCTGGTGCAGCCTATCTGCAATGCGAAATAGTATATTATGCTGTATTGTATTATATGATATTATTATATTATGTATTATATATTAGTAATAAGAGGAAACTCCATGCTTAATACCGAAAAATGGAAATATCTCGGGAACTGTATGAACGGGTATGCATATTTGAATCAATTGATATAGAAAACGTCGAGACGAATATTTTGAAAAATAAATAACTGAAACCGGTTGAATATGTTTCGAGATATTTGCGAAAAAACAATTTAAAATCAACGATGTACAATGAAAATTGTAAAAATAGTTAGAATAGAGCTATTGTTATCATTCGAATTTCGTTGATATTTGTATAAACTAGTCGATTAAATGAGGTAATTTTCGAAGAAAAAATATAAACAATTATGTATTTTTCATTTTTAAGACATCAACACATGGTTTCGATCATCGAAGGTCGGTCCCTTCACAGAAAAGGTCCGCACGGCAGGTCATTTTTTTTTCTAGGTTCAGTTTCACTGTATATGGCCATCATAAAAGCACCGGACAAGGTGGGCACCTGTCTCTACACAAAAATTTGTCAATCTTATTTCGTCTTTTTCTCTACATTGACAATGTCGAAAAAAATTTTTTCCCTTCAAAATGATAGCCAGATAGTTTATCGACCATTCGATCCAAACGACACGAGTGGACGGAGCTCAGCAAGCGTTGTAGACACGTCTGAAAATCACGCAATTGAGGGAAAATCTGAATTTTTATCTTGAAAACAAATTGTTATTTCGTTGAGAAAAAAAATTGTATTGTTCTCTTCCCTTCTACCAGAAAGTCTACGGAGTTAGTTCCCCCAAGGTGAGTGATTCAGTCTTGAAAAAAAATATTTTCACATTTGACCTGTTCAAGGCATGTTATATCCCATAAGAAATTGAATCACTTCGCGCAAACTTGGAAATTCATTTTAAAAAATTGAAAAAAATCACATGAATTGGTACATTCTTTCCTCATCTTCTTTCCAAACGAGAATTTTGAAATCTGTTTTGGTTCTCCCGGGAGTCGGATTAGTACTTATCCTTTTTACATTTTTTACGTCACCTCGAAAAACCTGCAATTTCCGATTATTGGAATGTTTTATCTTGTTCGGAATGAAGAATCCCGCACGCAAAAAACATATGTAGACAAAGGCTTCATTTATTAGAACACCTGATATTAGAAGTGAGCTACAAGCAGGTATTTGAAGTGGGCGACAAATGGGAATGAAAAAAAAACTGTGGATGGCTGTATTTTTTATACAGCCGTGATTTTACGTGGATACTTTTGTGGTTTTCCTTACCTGAGTCAAAATATGAGATGTCTCCCAGTCGTCCGTAGAATTTTCAAAGAAGATCTAAAAGAGACTTGATCCCCCATCCCAATACATTGCTGCCCAGTTCTCTTTCAGGTTTCGATATGTGCAGATATTTCCCGATTCAGCACTTCCGAGGATTAGAAGTGGACTCTGAAATTTTTCGCCTCGAGGTCTCTTTTAGGTCGCCTACAGTCGCAATGATCACTTCTCCCCCCCCCCCCATCATTGTTCTTATAACTAATTGATAGTACTTCTTCACAATGATATTTCATAACTTTTATTATATCTTTGGTAAATCGATCGGAATTATTCAATACATATTATTGGATATAATAGTATGATGGGATTCTGATATAATTCCAATTAAAATCTAGAAGAATGAATGAATAAGAAATCTACAATTGACACCGGAAAAATATGTATGAAGGTATACACCGAATTATCAGCAAATAGAATCTAGAACTCTAGAGTTCCGTGTAAGTAAACGAATTATCATCATACTCCCCTTCAAGCCCAGGGGTTCGAGGACGACCGAGATACTCAGAGCTATGATAGATTCCGTACGCATTCTGTTCAGCCCGGTGGCTTGGCGCAGTGGGTAAGTCCGTTGCTTCACATGCGAAAGGTTCCGAGTTCAAAAACCGGCCGGGTAGAATGGTGCATTCTAACCATTCAAAGTCTTGATCATCACCGCAGTATACCCTAACCGGGTCGAATCGATGTAAAATAATGATAAAAAAAAGCATTCTGTTCATAGGCATAGTTATCTGTTGAAATGAAAAGGATATTATTTAATCTTGAAAATAGAAATTCGTTTGATGATTTTAGGTGCTGGGAACGAAAAGAAAAACAGCCAAGTTCTAATTTAAAAAATTCTTTGCGTTTTCCAGGTATTGTAGTAATATTAGAGAAAAAATGAATGAATAAAAATTGAAAATTAGAAAAAAAGTGAAGCATTGTCCATATTTGATTAAATATCGATTATATTTCTTACTGGTGTTGGTTGAGACAAAGTCTGACTCTCTAGACTCTCCCTGATTACGATAAATAGAGGAATTCCTTAGATTAGCCCCAACTTTTTGGTTAACATCTGAGAAAAAATGATTCCGTGGTTTAGGTGTTATGTCTTTTACTGGCCATCGTGTTTCTATTATGAAATTAAAATTACCTGTAAATTTCGAGGACCTCTCCAGCATGTGATCTCTTTCTCTACTTTTTGTAGACTTCTTTATAGTGGAAAGCTCTTTCTTGTATCTACGTTTATTCCCAGTAAACTTATTAATAGTAGAATTGTACTTTTTCATATCGAGAGTGCCATCAGATTTAGATGATGCCCAGTCTGTAATGTAGAAAGTTTATGTTCAATACAACAGCAAATACGATGGCGGGACAACATGAAGAAAATTGAAGATCACTACACTGAGAGAAATCAATAAGAATTTTTTTCTTCAACAAGTTGAAAGTTAAAAATTAGGGAAAAAGAAGAAGTGAAGAAGTGGAAGTCATCATGAATTTCAGAGTTGAGGATTTGAAAACTGTCCCAAGATGAACAATTTTCATCGTAAAAATAAATTGAGTTGTTCCAAAAAATTGTTATTCCCTGTGCAAGTAAGGAATATCATTTCTAACATTATTTCTTCATTATTCGATACTTTCATACATATTTCATTTATTTATTTATATTGATATGATTTTGCACCCTAAAAATGTTTGTTTTATGAGAAACGAGAGATCATATTTTTGTTTCGGGTATTCAATAATTACGGATGAGAAATAGATGCTTGAACAAAATAATAATAATAATATGATAGCAATCGTGAAACTGGGGGACAAGAGATGTCTCGTTGAATCTAGGAGAAAAATTTTCATCCTGAAAATTCACGCTCTTGTGTGAATGATTCGCCTCTCAAGTCAAATATTCCTTTCTTGTCCGAAGCAGAACGATTATTCAGATTTCAGACTTTCGAATTCGAATCACTTCATTTTTATTTCGGTAATTTTTAATTCAAAATTTTGTTCTCAATTTTCGAAACTACGAGGCTAATAGATGGTTATGACACACGTAACCGATTTTTTGCTTTCATTCACTTACAAATTGCTAGTGAATAAAAAATAATCTCTAAAATACATGAAATTTCTTTTTTTTTCAGCTTTCCAATGACAATATCTATTTAAAATCCCAATGAGCACTAAACATTCGAGGAATCTAGATTGAAAAAAGTCAATACGTGATTTTGGGTTCTCTGGCTGGGTTAATTTCGCTGAACACTAATTTGATTGAAAAATTTTGAACATATTTTCATTGGAAGGCTGAGAGAAAAGTAGAGATTTCATGTACCTAAAAAATTATTCTTCATTCACTAGTAACTGGTGAATAAATGGAATTGAAAAATTGTTCACGCGTATGAATGGGCTCCGAGTAGAATCAAAAATCGGAAAAAAAATTGATGAAAACCCTAAGAAAATATTGAAACCGAGCGAGGAAAGTCTCAAATGAATTTATGGACACGACGAAAGTAGATAGCTCACTTGACGAAAATCTTTCATATGTGGTCGTCCGCAAAGGAAAGAGTCCATTTTGTCGATCCTAGTTTCCGAGATATTCACATATTTGCCTTTGCATCTTTCATTTCAACCAACGTTGAACTATTTCTTTGATTTTCTCCAGCAATGCCATTTTCCGTGCTGTCAGGGTCATTTTTGGCTAAAAAATTGCGAAATGTAACTCATACTTCCATACCAACAAAGTGAACCCTTTTCATGCGGACGGCTGCATATGATGCAATGATTTGACAATTTCAAAAATAGAATGAATAATGAAAAGCATTCGTATAGTACCTTTCCAAAACTTGCTTCGAAGACGTGATCTGCAAGCTAGAATAAAATAGAAAACACATGTTTTTATATGAATCAGAACCATTTAATTAGTCCCATAAAAATGTTTTCTGGTCATCACATTTATCTCCAACTCATTCTCCACGTTCTTTCTAGTCTGAACTTGATAGCAATATTTCATCGCATCTAATAGAACTTGTTGCCTCTTAATATCACCGAGAGTAACTAAAAAAAAGAATGATTACCAGGACATTTATGGATTCAGGAAATCTCTATGGAAGATAATTTACTCGTCTTATTATACACCGTAGTGAATCAAATATCATGGAAATTATGTATTGGGGGAGGATCAACGAACGATTGGATTTATAGTGCAATTGACAGTTGATCTGATAATTTTCCCGGAAATATTTGTATTCCCCATCTCTACAATTTGAATAATCTTCACTCGGCAGAAATAATCATACCTCGAAAAAATACGATGTAAATTATTTTACTCATGACTTTTCCTCGTTTAGTGGATTCTCAATAAAACTCGGATGGAGAACAATATTTAGATATGAAAAAAAACAATATTATTTAATCTCTTTTAATTATTTGGCTTTGGGACCTCAACCTGAAGGAAAATTTCAATTTGACTTCTGAAAGTTTTAATTTGAGACATTCAAATATCTCAAATTGAGACTTATCAAAATCTTTACTCAAAATATCCAAAATTTAATCTTTCAAAAGTCTCAAATGAACATATCATTTCTTTGGCTGTGTGGTAATCCCCTCGGAGGATCAAATGAGAGTTTCTAAATCGGTCGAAAGAAAATTACCATTCTTCATCAAATTCCTAATATTATTTCCTGTTCAAAACTCTAAGCCAGCAGGGGAAAAAATTCCCGAGGAGTAATATCAGTGAGAAAAGGATCTAAAGAAAAGGATGAAAGTGATGAGTAGAACAGGAAAACAATCAAATATTATCAAATTCATCACATTGATCCCTTCTGATTCTACGAGTTCATGGAAAAAAAAATTATACGTGAGAAAGAAGTGAAAAGAGACGGAACCAGTAGGTTGTTTGAAAATGCAAATGATATATCGATATATATTTAAGATGAGTCAATATTTCTAATGAATTAGAAGATGAGTAGAATTGTAAATATTGGAAACACTGCATGAAGAGTTTCAAATCAAAAGTCAAGCCTCACTCTCTCGCAAGGAAATGGAGATGTTTTTAATGCAATGTTACTTTCGAGAATTTTACCTTTGAGAATGTTCAGGGACTAGAATTTTTTTAAACGTGATTGTCTATAATCATGGATTTTTCAACAACAAGCAGTTGAAAAACTTGAATTTTTTTACGTTCAGTGTAATTTTCTCCATTCATATGAATTCTCATAATTAAGACGAGCTATTTGAGTAATACTAGAAGTTGTACAACGTCTTGGAGCATCTCATTTTAATTTTTTGTTCTCAAAATTTACGCATTTTCGTTGGAAATTCCTATAAAATCTCGAGATTATGTTGACTATTCAAACTCAAACTTCTCTGCAAATAAACAATCGTATCAAGTTTTGCAGGAAAATCCCTCGCGCAAGCGCTTGCGATTTTTAAATCTACAAGACTTGTTACTCTCGTTTGTTTACAACCAAGTTATCGGAAAATATTCAATAATTTTGAAGCACTCGGGGTATTACTACAGATTTTACGTTCCAAAACTCTTCATGCAATTATTCCACATATTTTGAGTCGTATGATCAACATTATCTAGAGACTACATCAAGATATCCAACGACACCCGACAAATTCTGAATGAACAAAAAAGGAAGAAAATAAATACATGAATAAATGAGCGAATCTGCCAATTATATACAAAAAAAATATCTTTATCATCCTCCTCAGTGGTACTTCCTTTTCCTTCATTCATGCATCCTTCATTCGAACTAGTCAAATGATTCTCCAGGTTACAGAATGGATCTCGTCGTTGATCAGGGGAAGAAATTTTGTGGGATTGCTGCTGCATCGATTCAGGAGAGAAATTGTTGTTTTTCTCGGAGAAAATCCTATCGACATTTTCTGACGAAGTAGGAATACGTAGGCTTGTTCCACGACGAAGTATCTTCGATGACAGAGGAGACGATGGATAGTGGCCAACTGTACTTCCAACTGGTGACTGTGGAGTTCTGACTTCTTGAACCTAGGGAAATAAGAAATGCATTGATACGCGTTAATTGTGAGGGATGAACGTGCCTCATCCCATGTGGAACTTCAGATATCTGGGAAGAACTACGCGGAGAAGAATTACATATGATTGGGCTCGAATGGTTTCTTTTCCTCATTCTCTGATTCACAACAGATATTCCACGCCCTTCAACTGTTTCATTCGGAGGTTCTCCACTTTGAGGATGTGATCGACGTAGCGCAGTACTCAGAATGGGTGTTGAAGAAGTAGAGTTGTGCAAGGCAGCGTAAGTTCCACTTGTCATTGTTGATTGAGCACGAATGAGGGGCCTTGGAGGTGTTTTGGTAGCGGCCTTCTTTGATTCATTGAAAATACTTCCTTGATAACGCAATTTGTCATCCATTAATCTCGCATTTA
The DNA here is from genome assembly GCF_001412515.2 of Diachasma alloeum. Classification (NCBI taxonomy): domain Eukaryota; kingdom Metazoa; phylum Arthropoda; class Insecta; order Hymenoptera; family Braconidae; genus Diachasma; species Diachasma alloeum. The sequence goes on along the minus strand of NW_021680473.1, from coordinate 227,741 downwards.
TTTGTTTCTATTTTTTGATCATTCGGTTCATCCGCTCTCGTTTTTTCCTCCAATGTCTCTGCTGAGAAAATTTTCTCAGAAGAATCACACACTCTTCCTTGCTCTGTTAATGGAATGACTTTGAGAGATTCTTTGTCCTCTGGAATATTAGAATCACTAAAATAGTCGAGACCCCTTATCAATTGATTAATTGATTGAAAATTATTCTTAAATACTAAAATTCATGAAAAAAAATTGAAAACAGCTAAAACTCAAAGGATATCTCTAGAAATGCCTGGTCGAGTTTGCAAAAGTTGAATAGTTTGCAGAAAATATCATTAAGACCCTCTCATCAACTTATTAATTAATTTATTTAATAAACTCATTACAAACCGGAAAAATAATTAACAAATTTTAAACCACAAGAGACATCTTCAGAAATGGCTTCTCAAGTTTGTAAACCCCCTAGAGTTTGAAGGAACAATAATTAACACCCCCCATTAATAAATTGATTATTAATAGAAAAAACTTTCTACAAACTGAGCTTATAGAAAAAAAATGAAGAAACTCTGACACTCACGAGATATCTTCAGGAAGGCTTTCTGGAGTATAAAAAAATCGTCAGAGTTTGCACCAACAATAATTAAGACCTTCTTTCATGAATAAATTAAGTAACGACAAAAAACTAATTGAAAAAATAGGTTGCCGACCATAAAAAGTGTTTCCGTTTGATTAAATGGTTGATCAAGGGGTCTGAATAATTGTTTCTTTAGATTCTTGGGGTTTTGCCAACTCCAGAAGATGTTTCTGGAGGCGCCTCTTGAGTTTCAGAATTTTTTTTTCATGAGTTGATGAGGGGGTCTTAATTGTGTTTTCGGCAAACTCTTTGGGTTCTGTAAATTGGAAGCAGTCCATGAATAATGAAATTATTTGACGTGAGAAATCACAGAAATGAGGAAGACACAGTGAACGTCATGTGATCGAAACATTATATGCAAGGCCAACAATACACACCCCTTGGTTGTTTTTGGCTTAGAAAGATGATTTGAAGTGACCAGTGTTGGAGAAATTCATGAATCTTTGAACTGCTTCATTCCCACTAATGAATTTAAAAAAAAATAATAATCAAGAAACGTACCACTGGCGATGGCGATCAATTTAGCTTCATAGCGTTTTTTCCTTGTTGAATCTTTCCACCATATGTAGGTAACAGTATCAACCTTCCGATCGGATTTTGGAATTACTGTTAACTCGACTCTGTATTATCCCCGGGCTATTTTTCGGTCAAACCTTAGATGATTTCAAAGTACAAATTATGTGGAAAGCAGGATGCTATATGCTAGCTTTCGACTTTCCCACCCTCTATACAAGGGAAACAATTAAAATAATCAGCAATGCACAAATTAAAAAATTTGGAAGCACACGGACTCGAACTTAGGTGGGGTATGATCCCACAACTCCAGTTTGCCGGACTGGTGCTCTGCTTTTTTTTTTTTTACCAATTTTTTATTCAAATATACAACAATATTTACAATATATACAGACCTTAAAAAAACTAGTATAAAAACAAAGACCATTACATAATAATTATGCCTGAATCTGTGAACTTAGGCCTGGAGAGACTCTCTAGTTCATATTTTATTTCACAATTTCCCGTTCGGAATTTTTGAGTAACTTTTTTCAATTAATATTTCTCTTCTCGAGATTAGTGCTATATATAATGCACTTGATATCTTATAAAGTTTTATTTATATTAGTGCCTAAAAAAAAAATTATTGATAATTGCTGAGAGTAAAAAAAAGGGGCACAACAGTATTTGCAGGGATGAATAGTTTAGAAAATAGTAATTATTTAATAATTACTTATCGGAGTCATTATTATGATTCTATTTTCTTTTGATTTTTATTATTAGTTCTTAAAATATATATATAAGAAAGAATATATGTATAAAAAAATTTCGTTTTCTTCTAAATTGTGGTGAAAATGATATTTTATTATTTTTTTTTGAGTATTAAATCACTCGTATTCAGTATTTTTTTTTTTAATTATTTTATTAGGGTGGACGGTAATTGTATCCGAAACGAACTTGCGGTCTATTTTTGTTTTTATTACACTGTCTGTGCCGTTCTTCACGTATTTTAATTTCTCTGATATATTTATCATCAATGTTTAACCACCAGTATTTGTCTTTCGCTCGCGAAAAGTCTTCAATATCGACTTTCGGGATTTCTCCTGAGTAAAGGAATTCAGGATTTTCTAAATTATCTATGGGGATTTTTTAAATATTTTTATGTCTGCTAATATGGAATAAGATTGGTTTGTTCAAGGCGTCTTGAAACAATCCAATCTTATCGTAATACGTGAAATATTGCGGTTTTATAATAACACAACGAGCTCTGCCGACAGCCTCGTCTATTGGGAATTCTGCCAGAGCATTGATTGTTTTGTTTGAGATGTTTTTAATTTTGTGAAAATAATTACGAGTGAGTGTGATAATGAAGTTATCAATTCTCGGGATCTCAGCCATATTATAAAGTATTTGATTACTGATTCTGTGTTGATAATTTGAGTGTTCTGATCTGTACATAAATAAAGAGGTTCGGAGACCTTTTCTCTCGAATACTCTTAATTTTTCCATTTGGTGAGCGGACTGGTGCTCTGCCAATGGAGCTAGCGAGGCCTCTTCCTCATCTCCGAATCTTGGAACTTGTGCATATCGTATATTATTCCCCCACCCCCCACCCTTCTCGTTTATAGCCAATGATTCATTACATGAGAGAATCGACCGGTATATGCATACTCTGTATTACCGCCGGGCTATTTCTCGGTGAAACCTTAGATGATTTTAAGGTACAAATTATATGGAAAGCAGGATGCTATATGCTATCTTTCGACTTTCCGACCCTCTATACGAGGGAAACAATTAAAATAGTCAACAATGCACAAATTAAAAAATTCGGAAGCACACGGACTCGAACTCAGGTGGGGTATGATCCCACATCTCCAGTTTGCCGGACTGGTGCTCTGCTTTTTTTTTTGTTTAACCAGGTTTTTATTTTAAAAAAACAGTCAATATTTACAATATATACATACCTTAAAAACTAGTATCAAAAAAATTCTATGAACATTATTCTATGACTGTATAAACTTTGGCCAGGAGTGACTCGAGTTTATTTAATATTTTATGTTTTATGTATTTTAAATACTAGTTTATTTCCATCGTTGGTCGTGGCGTAAATTTTTTTGCAATTAGTATTTATAAATGGTTAGTGTTTAAAAAAAAATTTTGTTTTGTGTTTGCATGGATGTTAAAAAAAAGCACAATAATATCCGCATGGGTGGAAAGTAGAAAGAATGTAATTTTTCTAATTACCTAGGGTGAATTTTTAAATTAAGAATCACACTTATAATAATTGAATTGTTTACATATTGGCTGAGATGTTACTTATTAATATTTAAGATATTATTTATATGCTCAGCCTTCGTATTTTTTTTAAATACTTGATATTTTACTAATTAATATTTATTAATTAGATTGATATTTATGAAATAGAGTGTAATTCAGTATTTAAGGAGGACGGAAATTGTGCCTATTGTATCGTCCTTGAGGTCTATTTTGGTTTTTATTTAGTTGTTTGAATAATTCCTCGCGGATTTTCAATTCTCTCATATGTTTATCATCAACATTCAACCACCAAAATTTTTTGTTGACCCTTGAGAAGTCTTCAAGATCAACTTTTGGAATTTCTCTAGAATAGATGAAATTATTTGACTCAAAATCATCAATAGGGATTCTGTTATTATTTTTATGTCTGCTGATGTGATATAAAACCGGTTTGTTCAATTCATCTTGAAACAAACCGATTCTATCATAATAGGTGAAATATTGAGGTTTTATATTTCCACAACGAGCTCGGCCAATTGCCTCTTTTATTAGAAATTCAGCCCAAGCATTAATTGCCTCATTAGGGATGTCTTTTATTTTATTATAATAATTTCTTGCTAATCTGAGTATAAAATTATCGATTCTTGGAATCTCTGCTCTGTTATAAAGAACTTTATTACTCACTCTGTGCTGGAAATTAGACTGTTCAGATCTATATAGAAACAATGCAGTTCTAATACATTTTCTTTCAAGAATTCTCAGTTTTTCAGATTGATGAGCTCCCATGTTCCACAACACTTCTGAACCATATGTCAATAATGGTCTGATTAATAGTAAATAACAGATTACTCTCGCTCTTTTGTTAATATATTTATTGTGGAATAAATAACCCAAAGATTTATATCTTTTGCGAGCTTTTTCAATTTGAATATCTACATGTTTTGAACAGCGAACTAAATAATCAAGATGTACTCCTAGATATTTTACTATATCTCTGTTGGGAATTATTGTTTCCTCGTTTGAATTCGGATCGTTAATTTTTATTTCAAACTTTTTTATGCTTTTAACTTTTTTTCTGGACATATTAGTTTGGGTATTTCGAAAAAGAATAGTTTCGCTTTTAGTGGGATTCACTTTGAGATTCCACATAGAGTATAAGTTATTCACTTTTTCAGTTAAGGAATTTAAAGTTTTTGAAACTTCTACTCCATCATTACCAGCAGGATACAGGGTGTTTCAGAAGTACATGTACATCTGAACACCCTAGGATCAGGGGGTGATTCTGAGCAGAAAAGTCCTCTTGCACTTTTTGATCAGACTCACCCCTAAAAAGTTATTGGCAATTAAGGGTGGGCCAATGGGGA
>NW_021680473.1:222622-222789 GCF_001412515.2 Diachasma alloeum | reverse complement strand
CTCTCTCTCTCTCTCTCTCTTCCCTGGAATGACGAAGAGGGGAGAATGAATGAGGGAACGTGATTCCCCCTCCACACGCAATGGATCAACCGATCGTCTTTCCATTGGTTACAGCGTCGAGTGGCGCGGGGAACGCGCGTCTCGGTTGAAAATTCATCCCACCCCCC
>NW_021680473.1:205259-220623 GCF_001412515.2 Diachasma alloeum | reverse complement strand
TTTTTTGGCACCGAAACAATTTGAGTTTATAATCGGTATACATTTCTTCACCACATTCAATACAATGGATATGGGATTTCAGCACACTTGTAACTCTGAGTTGTTCAATAATAAGTTCGTCATCGAATGAAATACGGTAGAGATCTGCAAGATTCATTTTTTTAATTTTCAAATATCTTTAAATCGACGACTATCCTATGCTTAGGGTAGCCGCTAAACTTTAAAATTGATTTGTGTGCCGTGGTCGAAATTTCAGAGTCCGGCGGAAATTCTCTTCTATTCCTATGTTAATTAGCGCCAACGAATCCGAAAATATATATATTAATTGAGTTTCTTGAAGAGTGGTTATTAGTTCACATTACCCTTTTAACAAAAAATTTATTAAATTTATTCGCTAAATCAACATCATTCCCTAATACTACATTTTTGAAAATATCACCATGTTCTTTCTCACTGATTAACTCTTTAATAGTCTTCCACATANTTTTTTTAATTTTCAAATATCTTTAAATCGACGACTATCCTATGCTTAGGGTAGCCGCTAAACTTTAAAATTGATTTGTGTGCCGTGGTCGAAATTTCAGAGTCAGGCGGAAATTCTCTTTTATTCCTATGTTAATTAGCGCCAACGAATCCGAAAATATATATATTAATTGAGTTTCTTGAAGAGTGGTTATTAGTTCACATTACCCTTTTAACAAAAAATTTATTAAATTTATTCGCTAAATCAACATCATTCCCTAATACTACATTTTTGAAAATATCACCATGTTCTTTCTCACTGATTAACTCTTTAATAGTCTTCCACATANCGTGGTCGAAATTTCAGAGTCAGGCGGAAATTCTCTTTTATTCCTATGTTAATTAGCGCCAACGAATCCGAAAATATATATATTAATTGAGTTTCTTGAAGAGTGGTTATTAGTTCACATTACCAAATATTCATATCCGATTGGTTCGTTTAAGAGACAATTTGTGTTTAATGGATAGCACAAATAGCCCATTCACGATTAAAATAACAGAAGCTTCGTTGATCATCCAGAGAATGAAGGTGAGTCCTGGATTATTATTATCCCACCAAAGGGCCTTATCGAAAACCACAGCCAAATACACTGTTACAAGAGTTGAGTCAAAAGTGTCTCAATACCATCTGGTGTTCGTGGTCACTCCATAGATAACTTTATAACAGGACAGCTGCCAAAACGCATCATCTTTGGATTTGTCAAGAATCGTGCATTTGTGGGTGATAAAAATGATTGAATTCCTTTAACTTTCAACATTTTACTCTGAATCATATATCTTTATATGTTGACGGGCATCAGATACCATCGGAACCTCTGCAGCCAGAGTTTACTGTGAATAATTTATATGTGGAGTCATACCATTCCATCTTCTCAGGCACTAGTATACATTTTTTGAACGATGGTAATGGTGTTCACCATGGAGATTATCCTCATGGGTATTGTTTCTTCGCATTCGATTTAACACCAGATTTGTCAGCTCATGATAACTCACACTGGAATTTGATACGGAGCGGTAACATGCGCATCCAGGTACGGTTTGATGAAAGCTTAGTTTCAACGATCAACGCTGTAATTTATGCTGAGTTTGAAAGTGTCATAGAAATTGACTCAGCGAGACAAGTGACCCTGGACTATGCATAATCATCAAAATATTCGGTATCATGCTCAGCGCATGCGCAGTTATTTTTGCAGTATCAGCAGTTTTCTGAAACAATGGATTTGAATCGCTGTTCAACTGTACAGTTGTGTATGAATATTCAACGTAGAAGGTTGAAAGGAGAGTATAGCAATGGTCTGCAGTTATTCAGATTCGGCAGCAAATATTCATTAGGAGGGTTTCATCGGAATCCATGGTACATTCCTTCCAAAAGAAGTGGCGGTGACCTCCACATCCTTCGACATGATGGGATATTGGGTAATTGGTCCTGAATACCAGTATTCTGCGATTCCACCTAATATTCAGAGGATGAACAATCAACTTACAATCACACGTCACGGTTTAGATTGGTATGGAGGAGAAACATCTTCTAAATAAGTCTATGCAGTATTACGAGCCGTTACCAAAGGAATAAAATACGTGTATACCTATGGTTGTGAGCAAACGAAATTCACTGCTGCCCTTCTTACCCGAGATGTTATCAATTTGAAGGGCCATATCAGATCGCCACTATTCGCTTGTACACCAGTAGCTGTTCCTTCATGCCTCATACATAGTACATTGAATCACAGAACCTTTATATGTGCTATGCGCCGAGTCCTTCAAATCAAAGCGTGGTTGACTTCGAACGAGGAAGGATTAAAAAGTTTATTCAAAGAGAAATTTCCTGCTGATGAACACAGTACAGATTCTAGAAGCCCTACAGTATATACCGAATCATACAGTCGGTGTATATCCAGCGGACAAGATTCCATCGGCGTGGACGAAACCGACTGCAAAAGTAGCGAACACACATGACCACACCCAACCAGGAGAACACTGGATCGCCATGTACGTTGATCGAAATGGTAGAGGATGGTACTTCGACAGCTTCGGACTACCTCCCATCGTGCCCCAGCACGCTGCAAGGCTCCGAAAGAACTGTAAACTCTTCAGGTGCAGCATCCGGCAGCTCCAGCATCATGACTCGAGTGTATGTGGACAATACTGTGTACTTTTTCTGCATTGTATGGCTATGTTTGCTACTCCTGAGAAGTTCTATTCGTTATTCACCGATCGATTCATATCTAATGATCGTCTAGTGCGTGAATATCATAATGCATTTATGAAGAAAAAACGTAATAGTGCCCCCGAAGGGACGTTATTTAGTGGCCGCGGTTATAATTGTACGTCGTGGAATCAAAAATGTAAGTAATTTATNTTGTACGTCGTGGAATCAAAAATGTAACTAATTTATAAGAAAAATATGTAATTCATGGGAACATTATTTTGGGGAAAATATACATGTAATTAATAACTGAAATTCTGTGTTTTTTATTTCCCTGTATGATAGCTGCTATGACGCACCCACAGCATTCACAGTCACTCCCACCCCACCACTCGCCCGCGTCGGAGTCGTGCTACTCTGACCAGTGCAGTGGTGGGGTCGGAGTGACTGTGGGCGGGGGGCGCCATAGTAGTTCCCATACTACTGGCGGATAGTTTCCTCCACAAGATGTCGTTCATGTTCGATACCGTTAGGCACGCATTACGCACACCGGGAATCCCGCAACACACTAGCTCATCTCAGAATATGAGTGGGCTTGGTGCAGGCAGTGGACCGCAAGTTTCGGTTCACCGAGCTCAACAGAGCCAACAACGGGCTTACTATCGCAGCCAGGGATATCCAACCCCAATTTTCCCCGAGGTACTAACTGATACCGCACGTGGAAGCACTCCTAGGCCTCAAGCACAACCTACCCAAATGTCAGGTGGGGCTGCGGCCAACGAGGGGGATAATTTCGAGGGGTCTCAGCATTACCAGTGTGGTTGTACCAGGTACGGGGAATCGCCCGTACCTGGTACAAACACACTGGGAATGATCCGACGGTGACCACCAGTGCCTCAAACGCTAACTTTGAGGATACAATGTTGGACAAGATTGCCTCCCTCTTGGGGTCTCTTGCACGCAATCAGGGGCGTGGTCAACCTCGTGTTCATTTCGCGGACTAGAATCCAGGATTATCTATGCCCGCAAATCCTACAATTTCTCAGGCAACTACGGTACCCTCAGGGTTTAACCCTAATGTACCTACTCCAATTTTAGGATATTGGCACAATGGACAGTTTTATCCAAGTGCGGTTACCCCAGAGACGCGACTCGATCATCTCTCTCCTGGTCGTTAGGGCAGACGGTGTAATGCCGCCATGTTTGACCACGTTCTGGGATGGAAATTAAGTTTTTCGGGGTTACCCCATGAAAGTATCGATGAATTCATTCGTTAGTTGCGAGTGCGTCATGAGACGTGTGGTATTTCTAACGATGAGTTATTTCAAGTTTTGCCTACGATTCTCAAGGGGGTTGCGTATAATTGGTGGGAAGATCGTCGGGAGCGTTTCAATACTTTCGCGGAATGGCGTGACGCTTTTCTCACACGTTTTTCGAATCCAATCGAAACACGTTGCCGCGCGATTGTCGACTTCGTGAACAGAACGCAAGGGTCTCTTGAGCGTGGCGCGAATTATTTACATGCAGTCCGCTTAATTTGGCGACTCTATAATAATACTAATTTCTGAGAAGCTGCTCGTCTCGATATCGCGTATAATCATTTGCGACCCGGGTACCACTCGATGATTCATCGCAATGAGTTCAGTACGTTTGATGAACTCGAGAGTCTGGTGTTAGATTTTGATTGGAGACAGTCGTACACCGCTGAAACCGCCTCCAGATCCGACTGAGACTATCTACCCTCATTGCAATCGTAGAGCAAGTAATCGAGTTGAGTGGAAGTACCGGGCCTCACAAGCCCGTTAAAATTGCTGTAGACGCGAAGAAGTCCGAGCAGAAAGCTAAGTCTCGGCGACCTTCTAGTCAGAAAACGCCCACTGTATCTCAGGCTGCCACGATTGAGACCCCTGCTTCGCCAAATTTTAAAGGTGGAAGGTGGAGAACAATCAGTTGTTTCGATATCGACCGAATCCCCTGGTTTCAACGGTTGCTGAGGATCTCGATGCGTGGAAGCTCGTTCCTCCGAAGTCGTCGCGATTAGACATTATTTCAGAATCCCAAGACTTACCGCGGTCAGGTCACTTAGGGATTGAAAAAACGCAAGCTCGAGTAGCCCTCGCGTATTATTGCCCGGGAATGTCCGAGGATGTAGCCAACTACGTCACTTCATGTGAAGTTTGCCAGTCATATAAAGTCTCATAATTACAAGCCGCCGGGTTGATGGGACAGCGCGTTTTTCATGAACTGTGGACAGTGGTTGCTGCGGATATCATGGGTCCATTTCCACCGAGTAAATCAGGTTATTGTTACCTAATGGTTTTTCAGGATTTGTTTACTGAGTGGGTGGAGGTGGCACCATTAAAAACGGCGGATGGTAAATCCATTATCGCCGAATTTGAGAATTGAATAATTTTTCGCTGGGGGACAGCTCGCATGATCCTTACAGATAATGGTACGGAATTTAAGAATAAATTGATGCAGGAAATGGCGAAATCCTTTGATATCCGCCATACAACCACGCCACCGTACCACGCTCAAACCAATCCCGTTGAATGCGTAAATAGCGTGTTGAAAACGATGATGATTTGTTTCGTTGAAAAAGATCATCGTGAATGAGATTTGCACCTGAACGAATTTCGCTCAGCGTATAATACAGCGCTCCACAGTTCATTACATGTTTCGCCCACGTTCTTGAATTTCGGTCGTCAGCCTCGCGATAGTTTATTTTTGCGGAAAATGAAAGCGCTGGACGAAGGGATAGCGGTCCCGAATACCGCGAAATGGACGAAACGGATGGAAGGCTTGACAGAAATTTATGATTTAATTTCTGATAATTTGGATACGTCGTTCGAGCAGCAGGCTCGCTATTACAATCGTCACCATCGGGACGTAAAATCCGCGGACAGCGATCTCGTTCGGTGTATGATACGAGTATTGTCTTCAGGACCGATAGGCTTTACCTCCAAGTTGGCTCGGAAGTGGAGTACGAATGTTTACCTTATCAAAGAGATAGACTCGGATTTTGTTTATGAATTATTAGTTGAGGCAGGTAATATCGCGGGTAGACCCCACGTCAAAGACTTGAACCTCATGGCATCCGCTGACAATGAGCGACTTGCGCGTGATACTGACGGCGAGTGAGCCCCGACATTAGGAAATCCGTAGTATTTATCCTCTCATCTTATTAATTATTCATGGTCCATTATTCCCTCCCTACAGCATGGAGCAGGTTAAAGTGAACCAGGCTTTGCCTGGCTTGAAATCAGCCACGAAAGGTTCGGCAATCTTGGAGGAGATGGTGGCCCCGAAGTGGGGCCCATTGTGGCCACGCTCCAAACCCTAGTGATGCGGACCTGAAGTCTAGAGGTGATGGCGGACCTGAAGTCCATCGTGTTGAGCGACCCTCCACGCTTGCATGCATGCGCGACTAACGCGCGCTACAGACCCCTGCGGTATGTCGGGGCGGAGGAGAGCAATGGTTGAGCTCGGGACCTCGCCAACCAAATCGAGCGAAGCCCACACATGTGGATGGAATTGGGGTGCTCGATCGGGCTGCGGCAACTGCAGTAACCCATCTCATCGGGCTTCGGACTGCCCGTATTTCAGGGGGACATTCTGCGGAAAATGCGGGGAGGCGGGCATGAACGACACGAACTACGCTTACTGCAACCCCGGGTGTTATGCCATTGAGAGGCCACCAAGGACGAGGTTTGTCCGCCCCAAGATTCGCGCATAAGCACATAAGTGGCCAGTTATGGGTCGCGACTGGCGCACTGCAAAGGGCGGCGAAGTCAATAGACTACAATTTTTTATTATGCAAATATAATAAATATTTAATCCAAGGAACGACGGCTTCTATAAATTTGGAGGGGGGGGGGGGTACTGGCGATTTCCGTATCAAAAAGTTATGAGGTATTTTTCCAATCACGTATGCGGGCATCATACATGTGGTCCTTCACGAACTGGTGGCCCTGAATAGAACCTCTCCATCCGAATAAAGTACGAAAGTGATCAACGAGAAGAACCAAAAATACGAGAAAGGCGCCTTTTAACCTTCAAAGGACAAGGTCACGATGTCGAAGCGCGTTCCACGAGCAGCTCAGAAAACCGCGGAGGCGTGTGGGAACGGGCAAAAAAATGATACACTCAACACCGTGTAAAATAAATGTATTCTAACAGAAAAAAATAAAGTGGTGAATTCCCCGATTCGATATAAAAAAAAAATATTACACCTAAATAATAATCATAGAAAATGGTAGTGATAATTGCAAAATCATAAACTCCGACTAGCGGAGAGAGCTAACGAAACTCGATTTAATCTTCAATAAACCTTGGTAATTATTAACCAAAAAATTCAATGGCGTGGATAACGCATGGACGCGAGGATCACCCGAACGCGACAACGACGCGAGAGCCACGCGGACAAAAAAAATACAGTTCCAAAAACAATCACAATGAATAGAAATGAAACACTGATGTTCAGTAAATAAGACAATTAATTAGGCCCAAGGCCACTGAGAACCGCGTCTCACAGTACGACTACTTAGTACTCAAACGGTGCCCAAATAGTGACCGGAGGCTATACGTTAGAAAGCCACGGGAGCACTCACAAACAAAATTACGCTCACCGTTGATTCGCGATAAACTCCAGGAAAACCTCGTCTGAACCTTTGGCTACGGCAGTGATCTCGGACGATGACCGGAACAATGCAGACACATTACCCCAAAGACTAATTACTTGAATTTTCTAACGAGCTCGAAGAGCGAATCGACTTAATTGCGCAGAGCGACTTTACAAGCTGAAATCCCAGCAAAGAGGGATTGCTCGGGCAATAAATCGCCCTGAGGAATCTCAATTTCTCTCCTACCTCGACCCTCATCTACCGATGTCGCGCGGAGAATTCATGTTTTAATGGTGCATTTGCACTGGCCATAATTCCTAATTTAATGGTCCCAAAGACTTGGGACTTGCGCCTCGCAATCGGTGAACTGTTCCGCATTCAACGGCGGCGGGGCCAACATGATCCGATGCTCCCTCGATGCTACAGCCTGCGTTTTTTATGTGGTGGCCTTGCGCTACAGTAACATCGGTGAGGTTGTGGGGGTCCACACGCAGAGGCCTGAGTTGCCTGCTGGCGTGCGACTATCGTCTCCCGCGTGCTTGTTGGTGTGAGTCTCTACAGACTCGGTGTGTGCGTGCTCGTTGGTGTGTGAACGCTTCGATGCTTCGCTCCACTCCCCTCGTCACAAAGCTGACGCGTAACCCGCGAGGAGCGCAACAGCGTTAGAATTAAGCAATAAAATAAACAAAAATAAAATCAATACGAGAACTAATTTTGAAAATGTGGCCTCGGGTGATCCGACTCCTCACTGGGGTTATTTCCTAATTCCTCCCCCCCCCTTTCAATCCGTGGTCAGTTCAAGCCAGGAACAGTATATGATTTCTATCATGTTATAATATATATAATAATTGAATATCATAATTCTCAAGATATAGATATAATATATCAAATGAAATATAGAATACAAAAAAATTTCTTACGAATGTAAAAATTACATGTGATTGAGAGCCTCAGACAATTGATGAGTTTTTCAATTGCTCTCAATAAGTTCAACTCAACTTCAAAAATAGTACTATTCATCAGTAATAACAATTACCTATAAAAAAAATATAAAAAATGAATCCGTATGAATTTCAACTTCTAAGGAATTTCATTTTACCAAATCGATAATAACACACTTATATTTGAATAATATGTCATTTGAATTCACAATGAATTTCTCTTCAATATAATTTCGATCGGATAAAATATTTATCGGCCTGAGTGTGTGAAACACTATATACATATAGGGGTAATGTGAACTAATAACCACTCTTCAAGAAACTCAATTAATATATATATTTTCGGATTCGTTGGCGCTAATTAACATAGGAATAGAAGAGAATTTCCGCCGGACTCTGAAATTTCGACCACGGCACACAAATCAATTTTAAAGTTTAGCGGCTACCCTAAGCATAGGATAGTCGTCGATTTAAAGATAGTTGAAAATTAAAAAAATGAATCTTGCAGATCTCTACCGTATTTCGTTCGATAACGAACTTATTATTGAACAACTCAGAGTTACAAGTGTGCTGAAATCCCATATCCATTGTATTGAATGTGGTGAACAGATGTATACCGATTATAAACTCAAATTGTTTCGGTGCCAAAAAACACACGCGTCACAATTGATAATAAAGGAAGGAAGATTCGGACGAAGTGCAGTAGAATGACAAGCATTTTTGACGGTTCAGTGCTGAGTCATATTAAGATCCCGATCGGGAAAATCTTCACGCTGATATTCACATACATATACAGCGATGTCATGACAATACAGAGTTTGTCCTTCGAGTCCAAACTGAGTATAAAAACAGTGCGAAGTTGGATTGGAAGGATAAACCGTATCCTAACACAATGGGACAACGACAACCGGCCTGATAAAATGGGAGGGGAGGGGAAAATTGTGGAGATCGACGAGTTAAGTTATGGTGGGAGAAAGACTAGGCTAGGTCGCACACCAAAAGTGAAGGAATGGATATTCGGTATCTATGAGAGAGAAACTGGACGATTGGTAATCGATAGGGTCTCTGATTGTTCAGCCGACACTCTAACTTCACTGGTGAAAAAGTACGTGCGGTACAATAGTACGGTTTACACTGACTGTTGGACTGGGTACTCAAGACTGTCCGAAAATTATTTACATCTAAGTGTAAATCATAGTGTTATGCTAGTGAATTACACCAATGGAGCCCATATAAATGGGATAGAACGGATCTGGAGAGAATTCAGGAGCCTGTACCCGAAGTTTGGAATAAGGACTAATAACATTGACGACAAACTAAGTAAGTTTGTTTTCACGTTTACGGTCCCGAAGCCAGAAAGGGTAACCACCTTTCTTAAAATTCTCGGTAACTACACCAACCCTTGAAAATTAATCTATGAAATCGCGGTTAAACTAATACAGATAGTCGATTATCCGGGAAATTGTCGTTAGGATAAAGTATTATTCCAGCAATAGGTCTATTGGTTGAGTCCAACAAAAAGTTGCTCCAACATGTGTCATCGAATCATTAATTTATTTTAATTTATTTTTACTCATTCTTCATTAAATTATTGATTAAATTCAATGCCCTATGGAGGGGGGTGGAGGTACAATAGAACCTGTTCTTCAATCTGTTGCCCTTGGACGCAATTATGCTTGATGCTTAGGCTCTTCTTTGGGGTCAGCATCAGTACGTCCACGTCGTGGCCCTGGGTAATCTAAACCTGATGCAATTTCCAAAATAATTCACGAGAATTTTGATTAGTGGATCCGAGGTTTCGTTGAAATAAGTTGCTTCTCTCGTTTGAAAAAAGTGTGGTTCTCGGTGTTCCATTCGACATCGGTGGTTTGTTTTGGGAATTTAAGTAACTGTTAAGTTAGAAATTAATAATTTTAAAATATTGAATTTTTTGAGGAGAGGAGTGTGCTATTCTACCACATTACCGAATATTTATACCATTTAACAATGCTCGATCCTGATTGAACATATCACAATGTAAATGGCCCGTGAGGTCGATTGTTTTCCCATCGCTTAAATAAGCCCTACGTACCCTTAAATCCTCGTTACCTTCACCAATGTCATCCATCTTACCAGCTGTATCATCTGACCACAACACACTACTCAGGTGCGAGTTCTTCGCATCGGTGCCATAATTTAGAAGAGTTTCTATATAAGCGCGGTAAGCATATGTGTTATTGGCAGGCGTCACGGCTTTCTGATTGAAGGAAATATCCACTTGATCGAATAACGAGCGTAATAAGTTGTTGATGGGGCCGATAGTAGCCGAAGGTACAGGGTTCTGCTCTGTCACTAATGTTGGTATCGTAACACGTAAAAATAACCGTGTATGAGCTAAGTCAATGTACTCATCACCTTGTCCTGATATATCGAACTCGATGGGTGAGTTATCCACAAGTGATGCTATTGGATTGTAGTGTACATCGTATGAGGACTCGATGGCTGTCTGCGTTGGTAAAGAAAATAAGTCCAGTTCACTTTTCACACCCTCACATGAATGAGTATGCAAGGACGCCATGTTTTAAGCGAAAATATCTGCCACTGTTCGTGATTTGGGTGATTTCTTCTTCTTCCGTCCTCTAATTTTTATAGGCTTCTTCGGAATTTTCCTCTTGCATTTTTTCGACACTCGCGGTTTCTTCTTCTTCTTGGCTCCTCCAGATGTTAACTTGCGGCGTTTAGACTGTCGCGGAGTACGGTTGACCGTAGAATGAGGATATGATAACATACTCCCGCCGTTATATCCAGAACCAGTCATCAAAGTATCAAGTTTCTCCTCTGCCCGCCTCTTCAAATTGACGCCTGATTCCCGTGCACGACTTCGTAGAGAGTCTTTCAGAGGTATATCACGTTCGAGAACATCGCCTATGACATTCACACCTGAACGCAAAGCCTCTCTTCCGACAGCGGATGCTCCTTGCTTGAGTAGTGGTAGTATTCTTCTGAACAAACCACCTAGGAAACTACCAATGCCATGTCCTTTTTGATTAGCACTACCTATGTACACACGACTTATACCCCCATGGTCACTTGTACTGTATCCTCCCCCTGATTGTAGAATCTCGTCGAAAATGTAGGTGTTCATAATCCGTGATTATTCAGTGCGTTTGAAATTAAGTGTCACAGTCAACGTTCCGTGTTCGAATGGTATCGGTGCTCCATACTCATCTCTTATATCTATCTCGATCGTTTGAAATTTCGTGCGTAGTAATGGTATATAAAGTGGTGGTGAAAATACCTTGATTTTCATTCCCCCGTATTTGTAATTATCAATATCTAATGGTAAAATACGCATTAGCGGGGTGTGTACATGACCAGTTATATAGGTTTCGCATATGTCCGAGTATACGTACATAATTTGAGGGAGACCTCGTGATAATGAAGCGGGTGTCTGTCCCTCGTACGTATGTGTTTGGGCGCATAATATTACGCATTTATCTTTATCTGCAAATCCGACAAGTTTCTTCAGTAAAGGTGCTAAGTGCAGAATATGAAACATATCTCCACAGGAAGCACCACAGATCCGCTGTACAGAGACGTAGCCACCACAATTCATAATGAATTTTACATGATCTCTCATAAATGACATTCCGTTCATACTATCCAACAAATCTGTAATACTATCGTAAACACCGTGTTGAAGATTGTCTTCGCCCTTCACTCACGAGATCCTCACACCACTCTGTAGGAGGTCATTGGACTTCAATTTTACAATTTCTCGTTCTTCTTGTGTCAGATAATTTCTGCTCTCCAACGACACGTAATCCTGGTTGTTACTTGCAGGTATATGTAAAAAAGTCATAGGTATATGAATTTCCGAGAGTGCGACACTCCATCTACCAGGTAAATTGACGACCTCTGGTAAATACGTGATGAAACTCGTTGTTTTATTATCAGGGTAATACTGCATACTATTGTTGCTAGGTAGCACAATAGAAAAATTGTCTTCTAGATGACTCATTTTTTTCCTTCACGGGTCTGTACTCTGGATAACTCTTCTTCGTAAAATATTCCGTCGATGTCTTCACCCTTGAGGTCTTGTAAGATATACACTACCGGCTTACGGTAATGAGAGACGAGTTTGATTTCAAAAATTTCTTTGCTCCACCCCGACTCGTATCCTTTCTTGAACGCTGCTTTTGCAGTACTGATCCGTACCAGTTCACCACATTTGTATTTAGGCGATCGATCCTGACCAGATTTACGGTTAGTACTGAATCTTTTGGAGAGGTTTTCTGCTGCTATCAGAGAATTTTTAGC
Source organism: Diachasma alloeum (assembly GCF_001412515.2). NCBI lineage: Eukaryota > Metazoa > Arthropoda > Insecta > Hymenoptera > Braconidae > Diachasma > Diachasma alloeum. The sequence goes on along the minus strand of NW_021680473.1, from coordinate 208,093 downwards.
ATCAACTTCGCACGGACGGAAACGCGTCCCTCAATGTCTTGTATGATTGTAGGCATTCACAATTTTCTGAAGAACATCCATGTAGCGTTTGGTACGGGAATATGTGAAATATTTCCACAATCTTTCCTTCAGTGCTCTGTTAAATCTTTCAACGACAGCAGCTTTTATAGCAGGATTTCGGGAATACACGATATTGAATTCCATACTTAGTCAGAAGTTGTTGAAATTCAGAATTGACGAATTCTTTACCACGGTCCGTTTGAAGGATTCTCGGGATACGTTGTCCCCCATTGTTCAGAAGTATCCGTCTAAATGCCTGGGTTACTATCTTTGCACTCTTATTTGTCATAGGTTGTACCCATGCATATTTACTGAGAACATCGATGACTGGTAACATGTAAGAGAATCCGTCATTGTATATTGGCATGGCGCGAAGATCAACTAAATCAGCCTCCCAAACAGCGTCAGAGACGTTATATGAACGTCTATTAAAACGATGACGTACCATCTTATGCATATTGTACGCATCCTGGCTCTCCAGCCAGTTCCTGACATCATTACCTCTGTGAATGTTTTGGAGGTTACGTGCACCAGCAAATGCTGCAGGGTGATTAGGGTTGTAATAAACGTTCTCAAAACGTTTCATTTTCTCAGTTTTATCCATCGTATTTTCAGGGACCCACCGTTTTGAGTATTTCCGATACTATTGTACGACTCGTCACTGTCTTCTTCTTCTTCTATAGGATTTATAATCTTCTGATGTCGACGACTGTTTCCTCGAGGTGTAGACGTCTCTATATTGATAGTTGACTGTAACAATGAACTCCCGAGGAACATTATACGATTTTAGTACATTTCCAAATAATTTTCTTCCCTTTGCAATCTTTTTCTATCGTGACCGCATGGCCTCGTTAATGAGATCTACTATATTTGAATTCTTGATAAGATTCCCGTTGATGCTAACCACACCTTCTCCGTCCCAACATATAACCTCTCTTGGCATTGTCTGTAGTTTGCGTAGGAGTGCTGCAGCATTCTTTCGGTATCTTTTCGGCACACTTTCAATTATTGATCTTGATTCAATATTATCGTCAGTGTAATCATACACACGAGAACTGGAAAAACGTGGCCGAATCGGTGAAATTTGAGCATGTTTTTGGTAGGTTGATTCTTTCGGGCTATCAAAAGTCTCAGTATCCATCGACAACTGGTGAGAATTGTGTACCAAACTGAGATAACGTTGTAAAATCTGTTGATATGCGTTCCATTTCTCACGTTCATCAGCGTATGAATCCGATTCTGAGATTTCTTTCATTTCGTTATCAAGACGCGACAATGTCGTTCCCTGTGTTTGTACACTTTTTGGGCCAGTGATACGGTTATCAGACATCATGAGTATCTGACCCCTGTCATCAGTAATGGCACCAATCCTGTCTTCTGGAACAAGTATCATTTTCCGCGCATATTCCATCTCTTTTGATTGTTTCACTCTTACTATTTACTAATAAGATTTGAAATCAAAGTACCTAGTATAGGTGCTAGAAGCAGCGGGAGGAACCCCCCTCTCTGAATGATAATCTTCTTCTTTTTTGATAGGCACTTTTTTCCAACAGCCAAATCACGAAATACTTATTTATATGGTTTTAATTTATCTTTCTGAGATTTACCGATTGGTATATTACCGCGTAAGATGTTTAATGCACACTCACATATACAACGTATTAACCCCGTATCAGCTTTTCTAAGTAACGCCTGGCGCTGTTCTTTATTCAAATGACAAAGCGCTTGAAGGACAATTGTCAATTTCTTACTGGGCGTACCTCGCGCCGCCATGGTATAAGGAAAACTGACACGTCTGTGTCTTATTACCTTTGATTTATACCTTTCCGCGGTACGTACACGAACTGTTTTTCATCATTTGGAAAGATCGAACTGCGTGCTCGATAATCTTCAGGTGTTGATTGTTTCAGATCCAGCAGTATATAACCATGCGGCCGTGAGGTGGCGTCTAGGTAGGCTTCTTGTAAAAACCTGGGGTTGTCAGGATAAACTTGTCGCGCGAGGTGCTGAATTTGTGCACGATCCCGAGGATTCTTGAAAATCACAATGTAATTAGAATTCAGAGAAATATCTCTTTGACCCCGCCCCTGGTGAAATATATTCTGTGTTATGAAAATTACACTCAGATTTTTATGATGACTACCTTTCGTGAAGAGATCGGTAATGGTATGGTTCGATGACTCACGCATCAAATCGTCAATAATAATCAACTTGGGTCGTGAATCAGAACTATAATCTTGACTTTGTGGTAGTCCTTGGCAGAACTCAATTAAATTAGCGTTTAGGTATTGCATGGATGTGGGTTGCCATTCAGCATAATACAAAAGAATTCGTGAAAATTTTGTGTCGGACATGAAAGATAGGTATTGCAAAAATGTTTTGACAAAAACTGTTTTCCCGCACCCCGTGGGGCCACTTATTATAGACGTCCATGGGTGTTTCCAACGCGTATCCATGATCGAGACTGATGGTGAAGAACCATGGACATCACGTTTTTATANAGACTGATGGTGAAGAACCATGAACATCACGTTTTTATGCACAGTAGCGACTATAACGAACAAAAATAATGACAACACTGTAGATAGGATTCACATATAAAAATTCTTTATCCTTTATAATTACAACCACGTCTCCACAGAAGAATTTTTGTTTATACAATCACGAAGCTAGTGAGCTTGGGATAGAGCGCAATATACATGGTGTTTGGTGTTCTGTCCGCTCAATGTCGCATGGTAATCACATACAACTGGAGATTTTTCCATCTTACGAAA
>NW_021680473.1:192014-205076 GCF_001412515.2 Diachasma alloeum | reverse complement strand
TTTAGCGCAACTACTGCAATTTCCTTTGCTATAAAGTGGTTATAGTGTCCTTTATAACCCTGTATATCCACGACAATATCCATAATGAGGTGTTGCTCAGGCGCAAATACAACTAAAACTGAGACGAGACAAAAATACGAATATCTTGGGAGTTGGAAATTGAATAAAAAATGCTGACGCCACGATTATATACCTCGACAAAAAAAATCATTACATTTCATTTATTATTCGTCATTCGTTTGCTACGTACCCATATGGTACGGTCCTATATACATTTCTACATTGCCTTTTAGTGCTACAAACAGAAGTCATTTTTACCTCTTTCTTTGTTACTACCTGATGAAATTCTGTGCGTCTGATAGCATCGTATGACAAGACTATTGGACCCTCCCTTTCGCGTGTCACCATTTCTCTGACAGCTTGATAATTGATATGTTGATTATTATTGAAGTTTAATGTGATACCTTTAACTTTACACACTTCTTTTGTCTCATTATTACTNTTACATTGCCTCTTAGTGCTACAATCAGAAGTCATTTTTACCTCTTTCTTTGTTACTACCTGATGAAATTCTGTGCGTCTGATAGCATCGTATGACAAGACTATTGGACCCTCCCTTTCGCGTGTCACCATTTCTCTGACAGCTTGATAATTGATATGTTGATTATTATTGAAGTTTAATGTGATATCTTTAACTTTACACACTTCTTCTGTCTCATTATTACTTGTTTGAACTAGGTACGCATAGAATTCGGGGCCCCCTGATACAAAAGACTTGATATAACTACCCTCCCCGTAACCTTCTAGCTCATTTGTCAAATCACCGAGAAATTTACCGCATTCTGGTTCCCACTCACCGTCTTTTGATACAAATATAATGGAATCTGTATCACAATATAGAACCCTCTCTTGAAGTCTCTCTAAGTAACTGTACAGTTTGAGACGAGCCTGTGCTGTTGTGTAGGCCGCAATAACAACGTTAGCTGTGGGTGTCGGTAGAAGCGCCTCATTTTCATATGCAAAATTCACGTACATCATTTTTTCGTTGACGGGAAGCAACCCTGTGATTACCAATTCAGGGTTATTTATCATTTCTAATAATCTTTGCCTTGTCGCAATTATTTCAGTTTGCGGTAAGTTCTCTCTCTGCCCAAATTTACCCCAAAATTCATTGAGAATTATTTTCGCTAAGGCTCTATACCCTGGATTACACTCTATTTTATGTTTCTCGAGTAAGACGCCTTCCTTCGCAAAATATTCTTGTATATAAGCATCTTTATCTTCATCTGTTGAATAAACGTGCGGATAGTCGGAAGCTTCCTGCTTTCCTTTTAAGAAAGTGTCTACATATTTGTTGAATAACCCGTCTTTATTACTTTCCTGGTTGTATTGAATGATCTTGTATTGATAAATTTCAAATATTTTTACGATTCGATAACCGTTTTCAATGGCCTTTCGCAATTCGTCTACAACCCATGTACCTGTAAACTCGCAATCTTCGTCGTCTTGGTGATTACAAATATCCTGATTCAATGTTTCACAACATGCACGACAACGGAAACATTAAACGCCCATGAGCACGGATTGGAAGTACAGGGAGATATAAATCAGACGGAGCGACAACGGTGCATTTTACAAGGCCCTCGACATTATCAAGATTATTATCACAACCTATCAATACTTTGCACTCGTCGTCTATGTAAACTTGGGGGTGTCCTGTTGGGTATTTACCAGTTTTGTTGACAAAAGGGTACAAAGATGTAACATCAAGATATTTGATCTTTTCGGTATTTGCGGTATCGTAGAGGGTGACATAATTTTCTGTACGGCAGCCAAAGAAAGCATCACGACGATTCAATTCTGCATTTTTCATTAAAAGGTGATTGTTTACAAAATCGCTGTCTTGTACGGAATTTTTTAATTGATCATCGAACGTACACTCCCACATTTCTATCAAAGTGTACCCGAGACGTAAAATTGGAAGACACACTTCTGCTGATTTTCATTCTCGCAATAGCCATCGACCATAATACCGCATGGCAATCGGTATTCTTTAGCGTTACCTGCATGGATAATACGGTTTCCGGAATGTCTTTGCTGCAACAATAACCACGATATAGCTTTCTTTGACTGTGTAGTTATGTATTTGTACATACCACCAAACGGTAAAATTCCGATTGTATCAGACTGTATAAAATTAGTTCTATAAACTTTAGAACAGATCGATGCAATCTTACTACATTGGGTGAACGGACAAATACCTGTCTTTTTTAGCAGCATTTCACGAAAAATCATACACGCCCGTCTCAGAATGGTAACATCCATTCGGCAGTACAATTCTAGCTTGTGTTTGAAATTGAAAACATAATTCTCGTTTAATTTTGCGTTGTGCCATTCCAACAATTTTTCGCGGTCTTTCTTGAACATGGTGTCGGGAGAAAAATAACTCAAGTCTGGTAACGGTCCTACGTAATCAATATTTTCAGGCACATTGAAGAAGTGCGAGAAATACCCTTTGGCTATATCATTATTAAAATCGAATGATTTGGGTAATGCTGACAACGGCATGTGAAAGTAATTCAAGCTATCCAGAAAAATTATGTTACCAACACGCATTTGCATTATTTTTGTACCGTTTAAAATAACGCTCGGGAGTCGTGTTCTTTTGATGTTGACTAGATAACGTAAAACAAATTGTGCATCGAAGCTACGCGCGTTGTGCGCAATACAAATTACTTTGTCAGTGGAACGATACTTGGCAAATGCAATATCCACTAACCCGGCAACTGCCGTGTCTTTATTCTGAAACACATACTCGCGCTTCCCGCAGCTACGACAATTTTTATCTAAGTCATTGTCGTGACAACACTCTGTACATACTTTTTGTACTACGCCAAAACTAGGGATGTGCAATTTTGTAACAGCATCACCACGGACAGTGACATTCTGTTGCGTCTCAAAATCGTAAAATATGAAAATCGTTCGTTGCTGCTTATGCGTCTTCAGTGGTGGCATATAGCAATGGTGATTTATTTCACGGTTACACCCGCACGCTCGGCAGAATACTATACCGCACTCATGTTTTTTGTTTTGTTTCCCTAGTCGAATTACTCTGAAACATAGTTGACATACTTTAAGGGAATCACAAACACTCATGTCTGAATTTTTACCTTTTCATTTTTCCGATCCCTTCTCCAAATGTCTTTCAAGACATTGCTGATTAAAAAACCATCGGTTACAGACATTGCAAACTATACGCTGCAGGCTTTGACAGATCGTCTCACCCTTGCACCTAGGACATTTCCCAGGGCATCGGTGCTCAATGTTATCTGTGAATGTTCTGTTACACACCTCACAGAAACCGCGGCCTGCAATAGCTCCTTGTAAGTTGAGAATCGGTTGAAAATGGTTTGTGCGGTCGTAATATAAAATAAATAAACTATGTTTAACCTCCCCATATCTTTCTTTAACCCTCTGACGACCATCAAAGACAGGCAAACCGCCTTTGCCAAAAGTTAAAAATTCATAGACTACAATGGCTGTCTTTCGTTGAAGATAGTAATTTTGAAATGCATGGAGTTCTGTGATTCCGCTACCGTTTTGGGGGATCGTGGCACCGCTGAGGCATTATTTTCACTGCCTCTTTCCGCTGAGTATCACGAGTCTTATTAATGATTGCTTTCCATCGCCTCTGCACATCGCCCGTTCGAAATTCTCCACATTCAGCATGGAGGAGGGCAACAACTAGAGAACGTGTTAGAAATCAATGAGTCGGGTGGTCGGAAGGAAAAGTGAGGTTCGGTTTTACAGGATGATAATTAGCCGGAGGTAATTTGATGAGTTTCCTGTAATAAACAAATAATTATGCACTGAAAATTATACAACACAGAGTTTAATAAATAGATGATTTCCGAGTGGACTGTATACGAATTAACAAAACAGATGATATTCGATGTTGTCTCATAATAGATACGATAATTTTCCGGCACTTTCACTCGATGAAGTTCGATGGCGTACTAAAGGATACGACACGCACGATCGTCCTCGTGCGTGTTCGTCGATGCCCGAAGGTTGCCGAGCGAGCAAAATTCGACATTTAGCCCGACTGAGGGATGATTTTCAACATCCCGCCCGCCCTGCGTCACCTCTCGGTAACGATGTATAGCTGATGATTATGATGACGTATCACTGTTAACCTTCCAAAAGGTCGTCGTTAATCGGTAAAGGCAACAGCCTGTGGATGGACCTTTGAGTCTCCTGGTTGCCTTTCCTCAGTGTGACAACACTGGTCAGATTTTCTTGTCCCGGATGAATTGCGAAGACTCGAGCCAGAGGCCACTTGGCTGGTGGCTCCCGCTCGTCAATGATGAGGACCAACGAACCGATTTTTACTTCGTTCGTTGGCTGCTTCCACCGATAAATTTGCTGGTAACGATGAATGCACTCTCGTGCCCAGTGTTCCCAGAAATTCTGAAGCCTCTGGGAGATGATTTGCCATCTGTTCAGTCTTGCTGTGTTGATCTGCTGAAGTGAAGGCTCTGGAATTGTCGTGAGCGCTTCTCCTATGATGAAGTGTCCTGGTGTCAGGGCTGATGTGTCCTGCGGGTCGTTTGTNACTTCCACCGATAGATTTACTGGTAACGATGAATGCACTCTCGTGCTCAGTGTTCCCAGAAATTCTGAAGCCTCTGGGAGATGATTTGCCCTCTGTTCAGTCTTGCTGTGTTAATCTGCTGAAGTGAAGGCTCTGGAATTGTCGGGAGCGCTTCTCCTGTGATGAAGTGTCCTGGTGTCAGGGCTGATGTGTCCTGCGGGTCGTTTGTGAGTGGGCAGAGTGGTCGTGAGTCAAGTATGGCCTCGACTTGCGGCAGAAGAGTCGTAAATTCTTCGTACGTTATGGTCGAGGTTCCGATGACTCTTCGTAGATGATTTTTCGTTGATTTCACTGCAGCCTCCCACTTGTCTCCCATATGCGGCGAGTGAGGAGGATTAAATTTCCATTGCGTTCCGTCGGATGCTAGCTGAACCCTGATAGTTGCCGATTGACTTGATGCCTGGTCCAATAACCTTTGAAGTTCTCTCTCTGCCCCGATGAAGTTGACACCCCTGCCGCTGGACAGGGTTGCACAAATCCCCCGTCTCCATGTGAAGCGTTTGTACGCTGCGATGAATCCCTCCGCTGTGAGGTCTGTTACCAGTTCCAGATATGTTGCTGAAGTAGCAAAACATACAAACAGACAGATGTAAGCCTTGTACATTGTCTTGCTTGCCCCTGATCCTCTCCATCTCAGGATGTTGATTGGGCCTGCGAAGTCTACTCCTGAGTGGAGAAAGACCCTCGATGGAGTCACTCGTCATATTGGCAGCTGTCCCATCAACTGTTGAGCCCTCAATGCTCGATGACGTGCGCAAATTACGCATTTGATGATGTGGGAGCGTACTGGAGCTCGTCCCCCGCTGATCCAGTACCTCTGTCTGATGTGTGCCAAAGTCAGTTGAGTTCCTCCATGGAAGCTCCGTTGATGAGCCTCCGCGATGATGAGCGATGATAATGGCGAGTGATGGGGAAGAATGATTGGATTCTTCTCCTCCGGATCCAATGTTGATCGTCATAGACGTCCGCCCAATCGCATGACGTCGTTATCCAAGTATGGCGTCAACGTTGCCATACGATGATTGGCCGCTAAGGGGTTTCCGTCCCTCAGCGTGATAACTTCTGCATCGAAGTAGAGCTGCTGCGTGTATCTGACCCAAAACAGTCTCGCCTCTTCGAGTTCCTCTGGTTCCAATTGTAGAGAATCGGGTAGCGGCTGTCTTCTGAAGCGTTTTGCTGCGCGGTTTACCCAGGCTGTAACCCGCAGTAGCTTTGTGAGTGATGAGTATCTGATGATTAGCGCATTTGCCTCGGCAATCTGCACTGGATGTGAGCTGATGATGGGCGGCCTCGCTTCCTGTGCCGCTTCTGATGATACCTCTGTTGATGATGCTAGGTGGATTGATGATGCTAGCCATTGGTTTGGTGGCAGGATAAGCCATGATGGCCCTGTCCACCATAGATGGTGCTCCGCCAGTTGTTTCGGGGTGAGACCCCTTGATGCGCAGTCCGCCGGATTCTCCTTCCCATTGATGTGTCTCCAAGTTGCAGAGGGCAGGATATCTCGTATCTTAAGAACCCTGTTCTGTACGGAATCCTTCCAACGGGCAGGGTCCCCGTTGATCCAGGTGATGGCTACCGATGAGTCGCTCCATAGATAAATCTCGATGTTGTCCAATTCCAAAGCCCTTTTGACATAAGTCACGAGTTCTGTGACCATGACTGCTACCGTGAGCTCCAGTCTTGGGATGGTCTTCTTCTTGAGAGGTGCCACCTTGGTCTTGGCACAAACTAAGGTGACAGACGTTCCCGATGTCGCTGCGGATGTGCGGAGATAGACCGATGCGCCCATTGCCAGATTTGATGCGTCCGCAAATCCATGAAGTTGAATTTCCGATGTACCGGGCGATAGATGTAGCCAACGTGGTATTGATAGGCTGCTCAAGTGTTGAAGTTGCTCTCTGAATGATTTCCAGCGATCCTTGTAGTCATCTGGAAGTGGATCGTCCCAGTTAAGTTTGAGCAGCCATAATTCCTGGATGAGTATCTTTGCCGTGACGATCACCGGCGCGATGAGTCCCAATGGATCGTAGATTTGCGCAATTTCGGACAAGATTACGCGCTTGGTGATGGTGTCCTTGGTGAAAGTCTTTGTTTTATAATGGAAGGTGTCCGTGTGAGGCTGCCAGCATAGTCCCAACACTTTCACCGTTGATTCGTCAAATTCGATGGTTGGAGCTGATCCTGATGATATTCCGAGTCGCTCTAGGGCTTGTGGTGCATTGCTGCACCATTTTTGGAGGGGCATGCCGCCCGCCATGCAAAGTTCGATGAGCTGCTTGATAATGTTTTCCAGATGCTCTTCTGTTTCCGCGCCTCCGTATATGTCGTCAACATACCGTCCCTTGATGAATGTCGATAAGGCCAACGGGAATCGATGGCCTTCGTCGATAGCCAACTGCTTCAGCACCCTCAGAGATAGCCAAGGTGCGCAGCTGGTGCCGTATGTGACTGTCGTCAGTTGAGAGTTTTCCTTCGTCGTCTTTCCAGAAGATCCGTTGATAATCCCAATCGTCTCGATGAACACGAATCTGGCGGAACATTTTCACAATGTCCGCACCAAATACTAAACGATGACGACGTAACCAGATAAGAACGTCGGAGCTGTCTACTTGTAGCTTCGGTCCTGGATGGAGTATGTCGTTAAGTGACACTCCTGATGAGCTGCGATGCGATGCGTCGAACACCACTCTCAATTTTGTGGTCGTGCTGTCTGGTTTAAGCACTCCATGATGAGGCAAGTAATATGCCTGCTTTGGNTGCTTTGGCTCTGAAGTTGAAGGTACTTGCTGCATGTGGTCCAGAGCCTCGTACTCTTCGATGAATTTCTTATAGAGGGTATGAGTGACTGGATCTGACGATCATTTTCCCAATAGCTTAGATAGCCGTTTCTTGGCCGTTGATGCTGTATCTCCCAAGGCGGCTGGTGATGATTTAAAGGGGAGACGCACGACATAACGTCCCGACGAATCCCTCTGATGAGTCTCGATAAAGTGTTGTTCGCATTCGGCTTCAGCTTTGCTCATGACAACTGTTGATGATGTATCCGGTAGCTCCTCCTGGAGCCAGAACTTTTTTAGGAGTTCTAATAATTGTTGATTCGCCGTCTGCGTTGATGTTTTGAAGGATGATTTGGCGACGCAGTCGTTACAACAAACTGGTCCCGATACTACCCAGCCAAAAATGGTCTGCTGAGCAATAAGTTCGGTTTTCTCAAACCTGATGATTTTCTCCCCGATGATTTTCCCGTAGGCGTCAGCTCCAATGATGTGGTCGATGACCCCAGGTCTCAAGAATTGAGGATCTGCCAATTGTAGTCCTCTCAGTTGAAGTGGGGTTGATGTGTTGCAAGTGAATGGCGGCAATTACGCCGTCAACTTGCTCAGGATGTGAGTCTCCACGATCATCTGCACAGCAGGGTCATGTCTCGGTTGTAAGGCGAGTTTCACAACCCCACGTGTGTTCCCCGATGATGTTTCTCCGATGCCGATGATGACCAGTGATGATGACTTTCGTTCCAATCGCAATTGATTGACCAAGCGNGATGATTTTCTCCCCGATGATTTTCCCGTAGGCGTCAGCTCCAATGATGTGGTCGATGACCCCAGGTCTCAAGAATTGAGGATCTGCCAATTGTAGTCCTCTCAGTTGAAGTGGGGTTGATGTGTTGCAAGTGAATGGCGGCAATTACGCCGTCAACTTGCTCAGGATGTGAGTCTCCACGATCATCTGCACAGCAGGGTCATGTCTCGGTTGTAAGGCGAGTTTCACAACCCCACGTGTGTTCCCCGATGATGTTTCTCCGATGCCGATGATGACCATTGATGATGACTTTCGTTCCAATCGCGATTGATTCACCAAGCGTTCTGAAATCAGTGATACTTCAGAACCCTGGTCAATGAGGATCGTCGCTGGCTTTGAGAATCCTTGATGATTGAGGGCGTTGACCCTGGCTGTTGCCAAGACTACCAGTTGTGATGTTCCCTGAAGAATTTATTGAGCTTCCAGAACGTTGATGGTGTCCACCTGTTTTAATGGTTGTAGATCTGATTGTCGTTAATGAGTGAACTGGTATTTCTCTGATTGTTGGTGATGCTCTTGATAAGTGTTCTGATGATTCTCTGATTGTCGAAGATCTCCAACACGCCGTTGATTTGAATGGCGTTGTTGTCCAACGTGGTATTTATCTGATTGATGATGATCTTCAGTCTGATTGTGAGGGGTCGATGATCTCTTCATCTCGATGAGTGACCTGACCGAAGATTTGATTTGCGATGCTGTGTCTTGGCGTGATGATGGACCTGATGATACGCTGACAGGATCTGCCTTGATGAGTGGCTGCTGTGGGATGAGGTTCTGGATGTATCCTGCCAACACACGGAACGGTTAAGCCCAGTTCAACTCATTGTCATAATAGATTGATACTTAACCGCTCGCGTTCTGTTGCTGCATAGCTGCGTCCTGCTCTTCAGAGCGTACCCTAGCCAAAATCAGTGGTACGTTGTGGATGAGAGTATGATGCTCCTCGCCACACGTCTTGCACCGTTGCTTGCTCTTGCATCTGGGTACTCGATGAAGACCCAGGCAGTTGTAGCAAAGCCCCCTGTCAGTTAAGAACTGCTTCCTCTCGTGTGGCCTCAGCTCCATAAACTTTGGGCAATCCGGCCCCAGCGAATGGTCTTCCTGGCAGGCCCTACACTACCCTCTTCTTGTCGACCGGTGGTATAGACGTCTGCCCAGTCCCCGATGATGGCTTTCCTGATGCCTTTTTCACGTAAGACACCTGATTAACCGAGGCCGTTGACTTAGGCTTCTGAAAGCCCTTGCCTGCTGCTGCTCCGTCCTCATCTCGTTCAACGTTCTCCAAGGCCCTCGGTCTGGCCTTGAGGAACTCCATGAAGACCTTCAACTCGGGAGGTTTCGTTGAATCCCCTAGCGACATTTCCCAATCCTCTGGTGTTTTGGTGTCGATGACTTTCCTCAAGATGTGGGCCACTATGATTTCCCAATGCTCGACTGGCGCTCCAAGATTTTTCAGAGCCTCTAGGGCCTCCGATACAGTGTCGATGATGAAGAGAAGTCCTGTCGCTGACTTGTCCTTGAGCTCCCGAAGATTAAGAATTTTGTTGAGATGAGCTGCCACGATGAGACTTGGATTTTCATAGCGAGCGACCAGCTTTGCCCAAACAAATTGATAATTTGATGCCTCAGGTCCGATGTTGGAGATGAGTTCCGATGCCTTGCCCTTCAGCGCATTCTTCAACATCACCATCTTGTCAATGTCACTGAAGGGCTGTTTGTGCACGAGCGAGACGTAGATGTCGTGGAAGCTCTTGCAGTTACCATATTTCCCATCGAAGTCAGGTAGTTCGATTTTCTCTAGATTACTAGATGATGATTTTCCCGGTGATAATTCTGCCCTATTGCTCACTTGAATAGCTGTCTGAATGCTCCCCAACTCTCTTATCGCTCGAGTGTAGGACTTGAAGAGCTTCCTCGAAGACGTCGGAGACAAAGTAAGGATGCGAAGAGATCTCTTCCGTAGCCTCCTCCAGCATCTGTTCGTGGTAAGACGAAAAATTCGTCCATTGTGTTTCGACGATGCGATGATGGGCCTCGATGTCCTCCGATTTGAGTTTTGCGACGTCTTCCCTTTTGATCTCCCCTATGGTACCCCTCAATACTGACAGGCGGCTCATCTGGGTCTTAACCTTGTACTCAAAGTTAACAGGCCACGAGCTTATGGTCCTCCTTTTCGATTCAGTTTCGAGACCGCTGCGAACGTCTCCATGAAGGTCAGCTCCGTCTCCCTCTGGATTCTCGAGGTCCTTCAAATTTCCCTCGGTGTTCTCGATGATAACCTCGACGTTGTCCATGATCTCGATGGCGATCCCCCTTACCAAGTCAAAATTAAAGTTCTCGACTTCCTCAGCCCAAGATAATTCCTTCGGTTTAGGATCGTCAGGCATGAAAACAAGACCAATTCGATGAGATTCTGCGTTTTAATTTGAAGAAAGTGGATAATCCACCGACCGTAGGGTTTGATGAGGTGCCGATGAGTTACCGACCGTCGTTGTGCTAACCGTCGATGGGTTACCGACCGTAGAGCCTGATGAAGTGTCGTTGAGATACCGACCGTAGAGCCGCTGTGTAACCCCTGATACTCGACTCAACTCTCGTCGCCCGTGAACGTAGCCGTGTGAACCCCGTTGCACCACGCATTCCCAGCGTCTATGATCTCCACGTGATACTGAACTTCACCACATTGTCTCTTGTCCCTGTCCTTGATGATTATCCACTTTCAACACCGCACTTTTACACTCCACTATCCGGCTCGAAGGACCAATGTTAGAAATCAATCACGATTTGATGAGCCGGGTGGTCGGAAGGAAAAGTGAGGTTCGGTTTTACAGGTTGATAATTAGCCGGAGGTAATTTGATGAGTTTGAAAATTACACAACACAGAGTTTAATAAATAGATGATTTCCGAGTGGACTGTATACGAATTAACAAAACAGATGATATTCGATATTGTCTGATAATAGATACGATAATTTTCCGGCACTTTAACTCGATGAAGTTCGATGGCGTACTAAAGGATACGACACGCACGACCGTCCTCGTGCATGTTCGTCGATGCCCGAAGGTTGCCGAGCGAGCAAAATGCGACATTTAGCCCGACTGAGAGATGATTTTCAACAGAACGCGATAAGCAAAGATTATCAATGTTCGAAATAGTTAGGATAGATCGTTTGAAAATGTCTTCGTGCGTGAGTTTTTTTTTGCCCTGAACCTTCAACACCACTGACTATTGCCGCTGTAACCACAATATTATCTGACGTGGTTAGACCGCCTGTACTCTGTGAAATACCTTTGACGATGGTCCACAAATCATTAGCACTACAATTACGTTCATCGCGAAAACGTGACCAGACAGGACCGTGATTTAATCTATCAAAATTGATTGAAAACCCGACGTGATCGTGAGGTTGACATGTTGCAGTTACATGAGTTGTTAAACCACGAAAAGCCCCTTCTACCGACTCTATCATGTTTGTGTTAGCAGGAGGGTCCAATGTCTTAATAACACCTTCCTTACCTTTCATCTTAAAATTATGGTATTTTTTACATGATTCAGCGATTATTTCGAAACGGCGTCCTGGGGGATGGATATTCTCGTGAGGGTCTGATTCCTCCTTGTTTTCTCCATTTTTACGTTGGGTCACTGTCGCAGATCTCGTCATAGCTCCTCCTATTTGGCACCCTACAAGAACCACAAGTAGTAAAGTTAATTCGAATAATTGGAATGTATAATATCTCACCNAGTAGTAAAGTTAATTAGAATAATTGTAATGTATAATATCTCACCCTTGATTAATTTAATATGTGTTCATTCTTCCTCTTTCTCATAAGTATAGTAATGATATCCAGAAACGTCTAGAAATAATATCCGAACAATTGTGCGTGTGAGCAAATGGAAATTACACGATTGGCAATAATCTATGAAAAGAAAATTCATGATCATCATCATAACACTAATGTTTTGTTCTTCTTCATTATTATCCTTTCGCAGCCCACGGATACCTGAAAAGTTCTCCATGTCAACTTGACAGCGACGTAGCATCCTTGCCTCTTCCTCCTCAATACCGTCGATGCATAAGTCCTCATCGTTATCTGAAGAGTAACATGAAGCGCATTCATACACTTCTGTAGGGTCTGTCTCCGGTATTCGTGCTCATCTGATCATGTCGTACCGTGCTTCTCTTCTTCTTCTGAATTCCAATCTTCTTTCTAGTGCAACTCTGTGAGATATCCATGAATCATCTTCACTATCCGTGTCACAACATTGTTGCTTGCCAGAATTAACAAGAGGTGTCGCGTATCTTTTCCGTTTTATTGGTCCTGCGAACAGTCTATCCTCAGCAAGGCGTTTTTGGTGTTGAACGATGACCTGATCATCTTCGTTATCATCTGAAGATGACGAGTCTTCGAGACCGTATTGTTCCTTTATTGCTAAGTAGAGAGCATGTAAGGATTGTATGGCATCCGTCAGGAGGTGGACAAATAAACAAAACACAATACTTACGTTTGGAATGCTCGAAAAATAATGATAAACACTGGGCATCTCTTTTGTGGGAAAACTGAAGAGCACACGTGACCACCCGCAAAATTGTTCTATCTGCTGTCAAAAGACCCTGGTGATAAGCTTGAGATAGCACACACGCGACAGGGTGTATGACAAACTATCCGCTCTAATATCCTGTTCAATGTTGCACGAGATAAACTATCCCAAAATTTCGTTCGTTGATCAAACAAGAATTCCTGATATGGCGGCACTCTGTCGCAAATGAACTCAATCAGCTGTATTAAGAAATACAGATACCGCCTATTTTTTCGTGCAAGCGTAC
>NW_021680473.1:183718-186007 GCF_001412515.2 Diachasma alloeum | reverse complement strand
ACAAATAAACAAAACACAATACTTACGTTTGGAATGCTCGAAAAATAATGATAAACACTGGGCATCTCTTTTGTGGGAAAACTGAAGAGCACGCGTGACCACCCGCAAAATTATTCTGCTATCAAAAGACCCTGGTGATAAGCTTGAGATAACACGCGACAGGGTGTATGACAAACTATCCGCTCTAATATCCTGTTCAATGTTGCACGAGATAAACTATCCCAAAATTTCATTCGTTGATCAAACAAGAATTCCTGATATGGCGGTACTCTGTCGCAAATGAACTCAATCAACTCTGTTAAGAAATACAGATATCGCCTATTTTTTCGATAATCTTCGCGCTCCATTGTGTCCGTTTCGTATGATGCTCTCTTTCAGACGTAAAGACTACGAGTGACGAATTCAAACGGGTATCCGCAGAAATATAAGGCTTCGAAAGAGTTGCAATAGCATATCAGTTTTCTAAATATGTCCTTCGGATCAAACATAAAACTGCAACTTTTAGAACACGTGATGCATGGATCAGCAATTGAAAACCGTCAAAAATCACAACCGGTGATTCACGGATAGAGTTACACGCTTGTGCCTTCTTATGATTCATCAGCTGTCAGTTTTGTAAATTTCTCTTAGGACAAAGACAAACCATCAAAACTGCAAATTTTATAACACGTGATGCATCGATCAGCAACTCGGAGACACTAAGTTTTGTAAATTTCTCTTAGGACAAAGACAAACCATCAAAACTGCAAATTTTATAACACGTGATGCATCGATCAGCAACTCGGAGAGGACAAAAAAAAAAGTCATGATAGAGTTACACTCACGTGTCTTTTGTGATGACTCAACGCCAACACCCGTAAAATTTTAAGGAATCAATCTGCGTGAAGCAGCCACTACTATTGGCTGATCTCCTAATTACAACTACATGATTGGTGGAACCGTGGGGGAGGGGGATAATAAGTGTGAACAGTATATATTTGAGGAATTCCCAAGAATTATCAGTACTCCGCCAACAGTTGTTGTGTCCGTGGCTGAGTTTCCTGCGAGATTTGGAGAAATAGAGGTATGTAATTAATTTGCAAGTTTCGTTCATAAGATTGGTTCCATTTTATGATATCAATTTGTGTTCATTTTTCATTACAAAAGATCTTTTTGAAAAAATGGCTGAGAGAAGTATGAACAAAATCGCCCGATGCGAGACTCTCCCCGTTAAAAGGATTGATGATGTAACTCTGGGTGTGGATTATCAGATTACTGCATTCAAAAGTGTCAACACCAAATATGGTAGAAGAATCGTAGCTACTCTGGGTGCTGAGCATGATGTTTTCCTCCCCGCACGTGTGTCTGCAGCACTTTTGGACGATCACGCAGAATACATTTATCATAAGACATTGCTTGTAGAGGGTCGTTTATCTATACGTTTTCTGGAGGGTCCGTATGACCCATGCGAATTCATATATAAAGAAATGTAATTATATATACGTCATCCATAAAAACTGATTCTGTAATAAATGGGTATATATATATATACCCATATATATATATGAAGAAGAATGTTTTTGCCTGTAGTATATTCACTATCCAAACCTCCCATGCGTCCTCTCAGCGTCTTCATTACATTTGTCGTGGGTGGTGGGTGGTGATCACTTTTTCTGTTTACGTGGATTGAAAGATAGAGAAGCGAATAGACACGTTTTTGCTGACACCTCAAATTTGAGGAACTCGTGATACTAAGAGAGGTCTTCGCATATGTCGGCACATTTAGACGTTCATCAGATTCGGTGGTATACTGTTCTCTGCCTGTCACATTTTTTGATGGATTTGGGGACAACACGGAGATTTTTGAGGCTGCGAAGAAGAGGAAGGTGTGTGGTTAAGCAATGCGAGGCTGACTCAACGAAAACAAAATGGAATTTTCGGTTTAATAACGAGGAGGCACCTATTGAAGTGGTAGTGGAGGAACATGAAAGGGCCCTTAACAGCGGTCGTGAACACATATTACGTGTGACGGAACACTATTCGATAGGAAAGGCAGGTTTAAAGGCTTTGATTCGGGAGTTAAGACGTAATATAAGGGACAATATAGAGTAATTGTCCCCATACCACCCTTGAAAAATGCGTGTGATTGGCAAACATTTCCAATACCCACGTGGCTGTGCGTTCATGCTCTATAGCTACAGTGAAATTGGACAAAGAAGGCTGAATACCATCGCGCATGATAACGGGCCGTGCAGTAATACCGGAGAAACGTATGAAATCGAGTATTATGACGGTGACGTCATACGTGAA
>NW_021680473.1:178987-183667 GCF_001412515.2 Diachasma alloeum | reverse complement strand
GGAGATGAGATCGAGGATCATCGGTTAGTGATCGGGATTGGTAAGGTTCAAAAGTTTGCAGAGAAATCCGTGAAAGTGATTCATGATTGTACGTTTATTTTGCAGATGAATGTCCTATTGATTTGCCTTGTGTGCAACCGTGCTGGGTTTCTTTACCACGCCTAACCAACCAACAGATTTTTGACTCCAAACTGCCAAAATTCAGGCGGTGTGCACCAAGGGAAAGGTGTGCGTCATGCGTCAGGGGTCTGGAAGAGGAGCTAGAGGGGGAGCGTACATTCTTACCATCGCCTTTGAAGAGGGTGTGGCCGGTGACACCTGAGGATGTAGCGAAGAGGAGGCGCGGCAGGCCTCGAAAAATGCCCAAGCTCTCTCCGTGTCACAATAATTACCAATTATAATGTATATGATTTTATTTTTAGACTGTAATAATTTGGTTCTGTGTATTTAGATATATCAACCATGGGAAATAACTATTTACATTTTTAAACGATTGTTAATCATCGACTTGATGAGAAATAAAGTTGTTAAAATTAAATGATGAGAAGATCTCATCATTTAATCTTCTATCTTCCATTTCTCTTTCTTATAAGAAAGAGAATGGTATCAACTCGTCTCTCCAAATGTCAGATTTGCAAGGTAAGCACGTGTGGAGACGGCTAGTTTGACCTTCGAGAGCTAGTGTGGGTTACGGTGGAGAAGATGTCACAGAGTGTACGCGCAAAACTGCATCGCCAGCACATTATTCCAGGGTGAGTAACCAACTCAACGGCTGTCTCCCCGAACCAGATAATCATTTTTTTCAGTCCTCAGTGAAGCGCGGCCGTGACAAGATCTCAATTATCGAGAAGTGTTGTTTCAGTGATCAAACATTTGGATTATTGTGTGTGTGTGTGTGTGTGATATTAGTGATGGAGGGGCCAATATTTTTGACCCCCAAATTTTTAGTACCGTGGCCGAGGGACCAGCGGTTCCCCCAAAACCGCTTGGGGTTGGGGTACCCGCCCGCAGTATACGCTGTACCCTCACCGCGCACATACGTCAGAGCCGCGCTATTCCGATCGGGGTGGTGGTGGGGTCCTATATTTATAAGCGGTGGTGGGGGTAAAATTTTTGACCCCCAAATTTTAATTTCGTGGCCGAGGGATCAGCGGTTCTCCCGAAACCGCTCGGGGTTTGGATACGCGCCCGGATGACGCACCCGCAGCCACACTGTACCCCACCGCTCACACACGTCGGAGCCGTGCTACTCTGACAGGTATGGTGGTGGGGCCATATCGACTTTAGGTGGGGGGCGCCATAGTAGTTCCCATACTACTTCCGCCGTTGTAGACGTAACCGTAGTTGTCGTTGATGTCGATTGCACCGACGATCTCGCGATATGCTGTTGGACAATTGCGGGGTCGACTTGTGACAAGTTGTGCAGTGACTGCTGAAACGTTTCATCCCGCATGGTCTCCGGTTGCATAAAATTTGGACTCTCAAAATCAAATCCGTCGAGGTAGACATCACTCAAACCCGCGAAATAATCATCGACTAGGGACCATGGTACGTCCGCGTACTTCATACGAAATAATGCGCGGCACGCCCTGTCGACTAAAACATCATAAGATCTTACTGGACTGCTCTCTACGCGTGGCAGAAAAATGCGAAGACACGCGAGATCAGAGACCATTAAACGGACATATTCCGTAATTTTAGTTCGGAAATCCATCGTACTCAGTAATTTATACGACAGCAATTGGAATGTATTAGCGTATCCCCCGACTAACTCATCCTAATGGCAAGATGCCGCCAAAACCCAATAAATCATAATAAAAGAAATTCGTAATAGTTTAGTTTTCCCAAAGAATTAATTAACCCATGAAGAATATCAATTCGGACTTAATCGACTTTTCCAAAACGAAAATTCTTCTATACCACTGCCATAAAAAAGACAGCTGATTCTTTTCCCAACAAAAAAAAATCAAAGAAATCAATCAGAAAGAAAACCTAAAGAATTCGAAAGAGAATAATCATAAGGAAAAACAAATCAATAAACCAAACAAAAATCGATTATTCACCCAACTTGCCCCAACAGAAATTCTAATAAAAAAAAATCAAAAATCCGAATCACTCAGTCCCAAAAATTAATCGGTTATTCCCAAAAAACGAATTTTTAATAGTAACCATTTTCCGAATAGAACTAATAATTATAACAAAAAAAAAATTTCTGATCCCTAATTAATTGCAAAAAGAATATTGAGAGTCACTCTCTAGCCTTTATTGCAACGCGAATAGTGCTAGAGGTCAATGACCTCGCGCGGCTACCAGATAGTTGCAAGAGTACAGTAGTACTCAACAGCCGAACGTGAGCGACCAATAAATCCCCCCGCTCGACGGTCCTACTGAACGCGTGAAGCGAGAGCGACTCGACGAATATTGAGCGAGAGAGACGCGAGATATCCCGCATTCACCGGAGCTAAAGTTCTCCCGACACCTCGAGCGCGATGTGAACAAACCCGGAATGCGCGGCGAAATAAAACGCATCGATATATGCCGACGGACCGAGGTGTTACAATACGACAACAAGGGAATTTTAATTCCGAATTCGAATATCCCACGAATAATTCAACGATAAAATTCAATGCGTGAATTTTATTAACAATTTCTCGGAAATACTAACCATTTACCGTAAAAAAAATTACTAACAAAATAGAAAACTTTATAATTCATATCACCCGTTAATTGGCCCAAAGGCCCCACGTTGGGCGCCAAAAAGTTGTGAGGTATTTTTCCAATTACGTATGGTGGCATCATACGTGTAGTCCTTCACGAACTTTGGTCGCCCTGAATAGAACCTCTCCACCCGAATAAAGTACACAGGTGATCAACGAGGGGAACCAAAAAAAATACCAGAAGGGCGCCAGTCCTTTTAACCTCTAAAGGACAAGGTTACGATGTCGAAGCGCGTTCCACGACCAGCTCAGAAACCGCGGGGGCGTGTGGGAACGGGCAAAAAAAATGATACACTCAACACTGTGCAAAATAAATGTATTCTGAGAAAAAAAATTGAAGGGGTAAATTCCCCGACTCGAAAACGGTAGTGATAATTGCAAAATCATAAACTCCGACTAGCGGAGAGAGCTAACGGAACTCGATTTAATCTTCAGTAAATCTTGGTAATTATTAACCAAAGAATTCAATGGCGTGGATAACGCACGGACGCAAGGATCACCCGAACGCGACGACGACGCGAGAGCTACGCGGACAAAAAAAAATACAGTTCCAAAAAGAATCACAATAAAAAGAAATGAAACACTGATGTTCAGTAAATAAGACAATTAATTAGGCCCAAGGCCGCTGAGTGCCGCGTCTCACAGTACGACTACTTAGTATTCAAACGGTTCCCAAATGGCGACCGGAGGCTACGCGTTAGAAAGCCACGCGACCACACACAAACAAAATTACGCTCACCGTTGATCCGCGATAAACTCCAGGAAAACCTGGTCTGAATCCTTGGATACGGCAGCGATCTCGGACGATGACCGAAAAAATCCAGACACAACACCCCAAAGTCTAATTACTTGAATTTTCTACCGAGCTCAAAGAGCGAATCGACTTAATTGCGCAGAGCGACTTTACAAGCTGAAATCTCAGCGAAGGGTGATTCCTCGGGCAATATATCGCCCCGAGGAACCTCAATTTCTCTCCTGCCATCACCCTAATCTACCGATGTCGCGCGGAGAATTCATGTTCTAATCGTGCATTTGCACTGGCCATAATACCTAATTTGATGGCCCCAAAGACTTGGGACGTGCGCCTCGCAATCGGTGAACTGTTCCGCATTCAACGGCGGTGAGGCCAACATGATCCGATGCTCCCTCGGTGCTACAGCCTGAGTTTTTTATATGGTGGCCTCGCGCCACAGTACCATCGGTGAGGTGGTGGGGGTCCACACGTAGAGGCCTGAGTTGCCTGCTGGCGTGCGACTATCGTCTCCCGCGTGCTTGTTGGTTTGAGTCTCTACAGACTCGGTGTGTGCGTTCTCGTCGGTGTGCCAATTCGTCATTTGCCGTAGTGCCGACTTCGTAGCTCTCTCCGATGATCCGTTCCACTCCCCTCGTCACAAAGCTCACGCGTAACCCGCGGTGAGCGTAACAACGTTAGAATTGAGCGATAAAACAAAAAAAATAAAATCAATACGAGAACTAATTGTGAAAATGTGGCCTGGGGTGATGTGACTCCTCGCTGAGGTAATTTCCTAATCCCCCCCCCTTCAAACCCTTTCAATCCGCGGTCTGTTCAGGCGAGGAACAGGACATGATTTCTATCATGTTACAATCGAGATACGCGGTAGCGTATCGGCCAAGTAACCATTTCACCTCTCACCGAAACTTGCCGGCAGCTACTGCGTATCTATACACGAAGCAACTACCCCCTCCACTACCTCCTAATCAGAATTCTTCAATAAAATAAAAATGGCACTAAATATGCCGAAACTAACTTCAGTTTCATCATATAAACGGCCTATGCCCTTCCCATTTATGTCACTACTTTTTTTTTCTAATCAATATTTACAAAGATAGTTGCATAGCAACACGTTTTATGCGATTTTTTCGTGATTGAGATTATCTCTCATGTGAGATTTGCTCTACGAAGTTGGCAGTCGCCTAAACGATTCATATTGAATAGTTGGTG
>NW_021680473.1:178731-178962 GCF_001412515.2 Diachasma alloeum | reverse complement strand
CCCATATATATATATGAAGAAGAATGTTTTTGCCTGTAGTATATTCACTATCCAAACCTCCCATGCGTTCTCTCAACGTCTTCATTACATTTGTCGTGGGTGATGATGCATAGGTATATCACTTTTTCTGTTTACGTGGATTGAAAGATAGAGAAAAAGAATTGACACGTTTTTTGCTGACACCTCAAATTTGAGGAACTCGTGGTACTAAGAGACGTCTTCGCGTAGGTC
>NW_021680473.1:178194-178603 GCF_001412515.2 Diachasma alloeum | reverse complement strand
AATGTTTTTGCCTGTAGTATATTCACTATCCAAACCTCCCATGCGTCCTCTCAGCGTCTTCATTACATTTGTCGTGGGTGGTGGGTGGTGATCACTTTTTCTGTTTACGTGGATTGAAAGATAGAGAAGCGAATAGACACGTTTTTGCTGACACCTCAAATTTGAGGAACTCGTGATACTAAGAGAGGTCTTCGCATATGTCGGCACATTTAGACGTTCATCAGATTCGGTGGTATACTGTTCTCTGCCTGTCACATTTTTTTTGATGGATTTGGGGACAACACGGAGATCTTTGAGGCTACGAAGAAGAGGAAGGTGTGTGGTTGAACAATGTGAGGCTGACTCAACGACAAAAAAGTGGAATTTTCGGTTTAATAACGAGGAGGTACCTATTGAAGCGGTAGTGGAG
>NW_021680473.1:176777-178101 GCF_001412515.2 Diachasma alloeum | reverse complement strand
TTTTTGCTGACACCTCAAATTTGAGGAACTCGTGATACTAAGAGAGGTCTTCGCATATGTCGGCACATTTAGACGTTCATCAGATTCGGTGGTATACTGTTCTCTGCCTGTCACATTTTTTGATGGATTTGGGGACAACACGGAGATTTTTGAGGCTGCGAAGAAGAGGAAGGTGTGTGGTTAAGCAATGCGAGGCTGACTCAACGAAAACAAAATGGAATTTTCGGTTTAATAACGAGGAGGCACCTATTGAAGTGGTAGTGGAGGAACATGAAAGGGCCCTTAACAGCGGTCGTGAACACATATTACGTGTGACGGAACACTATTCGATAGGAAAGGCAGGTTTAAAGGCTTTGATTCGGGAGTTAAGACGTAATATAAGGGACAATATAGAGTAATTGTCCCCATACCACCCTTGAAAAATGCGTGTGATTGGCAAACATTTCCAATACCCACGTGGCTGTGCGTTCATGCTCTATAGCTACAGTGAAATTGGACAAAGAAGGCTGAATACCATCGCGCATGATAACGGGCCGTGCAGTAATACCGGAGAAACGTATGAAATCGAGTATTATGACGGTGACGTCATACGTGAAGGGGTAGATGAGATCGAGGATCATCGATTAGTGATTGGGAATGGTAAGGTTCAAAAGTTTGGAGAGAAATCCGTTAAAGTGATTCATGATTGTACGTTTATTTTGCAGATGAATGTCCTAATGATTTGCCCTGTGTGAAACCGTGCTGGGTTTCTTTACCTCGCCTAACAAAGCAACAGATTCTTGACTCCAAACTACCAAAATTGAGGCGGTGTGCACCAAGGGAAAGGTGTGCATCATGCGTCAGGGGTCTGGAAGAGGAGCTAGAGAGGGAGCGTACATTATCACCACCGCCTTTGAAGAGGGTGTGGCCGGTGACGCCTGAGGTTGCAGCGAAGAGGAGGCGCGGCAGGTCTCGAAAAATGCCCAAGCTCTCTCGGTGTGACAATAATTATCAATTATAATGTATATGATTTTATTTTTAGACTGTAATAANCGGGATTGGTAAGGTTCAAAAGTTTGCAGAGAAATCCGTGAAAGTGATTCATGATTGTACGTTTATTTTGCAGATGAATGTCCTAATGATTTGCCCTGTGTGAAACCGTGCTGGGTTTCTTTACCTCGCCTAACAAAGCAACAGATTCTTGACTCCAAACTACCAAAATTGAGGCGGTGTGCACCAAGGGAAAGGTGTGCATCATGCGTCAGGGGTCTGGAAGAGGAGCTAGAGAGGGAGCGTACATTATCACCACCGCCTTTGAAGAGGGTGTGGCCGGTGACGCCTGAGG
>NW_021680473.1:176432-176687 GCF_001412515.2 Diachasma alloeum | reverse complement strand
GTGAAAGTGATTCATGATTGTACGTTTATTTTGCAGATGAATGTCCTATTGATTTGCCTTGTGTGCAACCGTGCTGGGTTTCTTTACCACGCCTAACCAACCAACAGATTTTTGACTCCAAACTGCCAAAATTGAGGCGGTGTGCACCAAGGGAAAGGTGTGCATCATGCGTCAGGGGTCTGGAAGAGGAGCTAGAGAGGGAGCGTACATTATCACCACCGCCTTTGAAGAGGGTGTGGCCGGTGACGCCTGAGG
>NW_021680473.1:169133-176274 GCF_001412515.2 Diachasma alloeum | reverse complement strand
TCATGCGTCAGGGGTCTGGAAGAGGAGCTAGAGGGGGAGCGTACATTCTTACCATCGCCTTTGAAGAGGGTGTGGCCGGTGACACCTGAGGATGTAGCGAAGAGGAGGCGCGGCAGGCCTCGAAAAATGCCCAAGCTCTCTCCGTGTCACAATAATTACCAATTATAATGTATATGATTTTATTTTTAGACTGTAATAATTTGTTCTGTGTATTTAGATATATCAACCATGGGAAATAACTATTTACATTTTTTACGCGATTGTTAATCATCGACTTGATGAGAAATAAAGTTGTTAAAATTAAATGACGAGAATATTCTTATAAGAAAGAGAATGGTATCAACTCGTCTCTGCAGATGTCAGATTTGNGATCTCATCATTTAATCTTCTATCTTCCATTTCTCTTTCTTATAAGAAAGAGAATGGTATCAACTCGTCTCTCCAAATGTCAGATTTGCAAGGTAAGCACGTGTGGAGACGGCTAGTTTGACCTTCGAGAGCTAGTGTGGGTTACGGTGGAGAAGATGTCACAGAGTGTACGCGCAAAACTGCATCGCCAGCACATTATTCCAGGGTGAGTAACCAACTCAACGGCTGTCTCCCCGAACCAGATAATCATTTTTTTCAGTCCTCAGTGAAGCGCGGCCGTGACAAGATCTCAATTATCGAGAAGTGTTGTTTCAGTGATCAAACATTTGGATTATTGTGTGTGTGTGTGTGTGTGATATTAGTGATGGAGGGGCCAATATTTTTGACCCCCAAATTTTTAGTACCGTGGCCGAGGGACCAGCGGTTCCCCCAAAACCGCTTGGGGTTGGGGTACCCGCCCGCAGTATACGCTGTACCCTCACCGCGCACATACGTCAGAGCCGCGCTATTCCGATCGGGGTGGTGGTGGGGTCCTATATTTATAAGCGGTGGTGGGGGTAAAATTTTTGACCCCCAAATTTTAATTTCGTGGCCGAGGGATCAGCGGTTCTCCCGAAACCGCTCGGGGTTTGGATACGCGCCCGGATGACGCACCCGCAGCCACACTGTACCCCACCGCTCACACACGTCGGAGCCGTGCTACTCTGACAGGTATGGTGGTGGGGCCATATCGACTTTAGGTGGGGGGCGCCATAGTAGTTCCCATACTACTTCTGCCGTTGTAGACGTAACCGTAGTTGTCGTTGATGTCGATTGCACCGACGATCTCGCGATATGCTGTTGGACAATTGCGGGGTCGACTTGTGACAAGTTGTGCAGTGACTGCTGAAACGTTTCATCCCGCATGGTCTCCGGTTGCATAAAATTTGGACTCTCAAAATCAAATCCGTCGAGGTAGACATCACTCAAACCCGCGAAATAATCATCGACTAGGGACCATGGTACGTCCGCGTACTTCATACGAAATAATGCGCGGCACGCCCTGTCGACTAAAACATCATAAGATCTTACTGGACTGCTCTCTACGCGTGGCAGAAAAATGCGAAGACACGCGAGATCAGAGACCATTAAACGGACATATTCCGTAATTTTAGTTCGGAAATCCATCGTACTCAGTAATTTATACGACAGCAATTGGAATGTATTAGCGTATCCCCCGACTAACTCATCCTAATGGCAAGATGCCGCCAAAACCCAATAAATCATAATAAAAGAAATTCGTAATAGTTTAGTTTTCCCAAAGAATTAATTAACCCATGAAGAATATCAATTCGGACTTAATCGACTTTTCCAAAACGAAAATTCTTCTATACCACTGCCATAAAAAAGACAGCTGATTCTTTTCCCAACAAAAAAAAATCAAAGAAATCAATCAGAAAGAAAACCTAAAGAATTCGAAAGAGAATAATCATAAGGAAAAACAAATCAATAAACCAAACAAAAATCGATTATTCACCCAACTTGCCCCAACAGAAATTCTAATAAAAAAAAATCAAAAATCCGAATCACTCAGTCCCAAAAATTAATCGGTTATTCCCAAAAAACGAATTTTTAATAGTAACCATTTTCCGAATAGAACTAATAATTATAACAAAAAAAAAATTTCTGATCCCTAATTAATTGCAAAAAGAATATTGAGAGTCACTCTCTAGCCTTTATTGCAACGCGAATAGTGCTAGAGGTCAATGACCTCGCGCGGCTACCAGATAGTTGCAAGAGTACAGTAGTACTCAACAGCCGAACGTGAGCGACCAATAAATCCCCCCGCTCGACGGTCCTACTGAACGCGTGAAGCGAGAGCGACTCGACGAATATTGAGCGAGAGAGACGCGAGATATCCCGCATTCACCGGAGCTAAAGTTCTCCCGACACCTCGAGCGCGATGTGAACAAACCCGGAATGCGCGGCGAAATAAAACGCATCGATATATGCCGACGGACCGAGGTGTTACAATACGACAACAAGGGAATTTTAATTCCGAATTCGAATATCCCACGAATAATTCAACGATAAAATTCAATGCGTGAATTTTATTAACAATTTCTCGGAAATACTAACCATTTACCGTAAAAAAAATTACTAACAAAATAGAAAACTTTATAATTCATATCACCCGTTAATTGGCCCAAAGGCCCCACGTTGGGCGCCAAAAAGTTGTGAGGTATTTTTCCAATTACGTATGGTGGCATCATACGTGTAGTCCTTCACGAACTTTGGTCGCCCTGAATAGAACCTCTCCACCCGAATAAAGTACACAGGTGATCAACGAGGGGAACCAAAAAAAATACCAGAAGGGCGCCAGTCCTTTTAACCTCTAAAGGACAAGGTTACGATGTCGAAGCGCGTTCCACGACCAGCTCAGAAACCGCGGGGGCGTGTGGGAACGGGCAAAAAAAATGATACACTCAACACTGTGCAAAATAAATGTATTCTGAGAAAAAAAATTGAAGGGGTAAATTCCCCGACTCGAAAACGGTAGTGATAATTGCAAAATCATAAACTCCGACTAGCGGAGAGAGCTAACGGAACTCGATTTAATCTTCAGTAAATCTTGGTAATTATTAACCAAAGAATTCAATGGCGTGGATAACGCACGGACGCAAGGATCACCCGAACGCGACGACGACGCGAGAGCTACGCGGACAAAAAAAAATACAGTTCCAAAAAGAATCACAATAAAAAGAAATGAAACACTGATGTTCAGTAAATAAGACAATTAATTAGGCCCAAGGCCGCTGAGTGCCGCGTCTCACAGTACGACTACTTAGTATTCAAACGGTTCCCAAATGGCGACCGGAGGCTACGCGTTAGAAAGCCACGCGACCACACACAAACAAAATTACGCTCACCGTTGATCCGCGATAAACTCCAGGAAAACCTGGTCTGAATCCTTGGATACGGCAGCGATCTCGGACGATGACCGAAAAAATCCAGACACAACACCCCAAAGTCTAATTACTTGAATTTTCTACCGAGCTCAAAGAGCGAATCGACTTAATTGCGCAGAGCGACTTTACAAGCTGAAATCTCAGCGAAGGGTGATTCCTCGGGCAATATATCGCCCCGAGGAACCTCAATTTCTCTCCTGCCATCACCCTAATCTACCGATGTCGCGCGGAGAATTCATGTTCTAATCGTGCATTTGCACTGGCCATAATACCTAATTTGATGGCCCCAAAGACTTGGGACGTGCGCCTCGCAATCGGTGAACTGTTCCGCATTCAACGGCGGTGAGGCCAACATGATCCGATGCTCCCTCGGTGCTACAGCCTGAGTTTTTTATATGGTGGCCTCGCGCCACAGTACCATCGGTGAGGTGGTGGGGGTCCACACGTAGAGGCCTGAGTTGCCTGCTGGCGTGCGACTATCGTCTCCCGCGTGCTTGTTGGTTTGAGTCTCTACAGACTCGGTGTGTGCGTTCTCGTCGGTGTGCCAATTCGTCATTTGCCGTAGTGCCGACTTCGTAGCTCTCTCCGATGATCCGTTCCACTCCCCTCGTCACAAAGCTCACGCGTAACCCGCGGTGAGCGTAACAACGTTAGAATTGAGCGATAAAACAAAAAAAATAAAATCAATACGAGAACTAATTGTGAAAATGTGGCCTGGGGTGATGTGACTCCTCGCTGAGGTAATTTCCTAATCCCCCCCCCTTCAAACCCTTTCAATCCGCGGTCTGTTCAGGCGAGGAACAGGACATGATTTCTATCATGTTACAATCGAGATACGCGGTAGCGTATCGGCCAAGTAACCATTTCACCTCTCACCGAAACTTGCCGGCAGCTACTGCGTATCTATACACGAAGCAACTACCCCCTCCACTACCTCCTAATCAGAATTCTTCAATAAAATAAAAATGGCACTAAATATGCCGAAACTAACTTCAGTTTTATCATATAAACGGCCTATGCCCTTCCCATTTATGTCACTACTTTTTTTTTCTAATCAATATTTACAAAGATAGTTGCATAGCAACACGTTTTATGCGATTTTTTCGTGATTGAGATTATCTCTCATGTGAGATTTGCTCTACGAAGTTGGCAGTCGCCTAAACGATTCATATTGAATAGTTGGTGACCCTGCCGTTCCTTTAAAGGGTGATCTGATGTGCATGCGCGTAATGAATAGTGAAGTGATGCGCATGCGCGTAATGAGTGTGATGAGATGAAAGGAGGTATTCCCTCTCTCTGTCTTCTAAACATTCCGGCATTCAACGACGGTGTTAACGACACATAGTTTGACTACAATTCGGTAAGTAATGAACATTTTGATAAATTATTAGGTGCGTAAAAAAATCGGTGAAATCACGTGTTTCCTCAATTTTCAAGTTCGCTCACTTTCTCTTAAACTTGATGCGCTTTTCCTCATCTTTGGTCCACGTGACATTTCTAGGTTATTTCGGATATAATAACAAATTTTAACCTGCTAATAAAATGAGGATAACATTCGTCTTGTTTAATAAAATACATGAATGGATTGAACATTGACTAATCCATGAAATCCGGATACGAGTTTTTTTTGCATCAAGTGAAGACTTCCAAAATCCAGTTATCCATTTTTGTTAATTAAGCTTACATTTCGTGAACGAATATTTTTAGGAGAATATGTCATAGGATGTTTTTTGTAGCCGAAGCCATTTGTAACGGAAAATGTCTTTTCACAATTCTCCCAGAAATCACTCATTATTCAAGAAAATACAGCATGTGACGAGACGTGAATTTATAGGTTATTTTTGGCGACAACAGTTTTTAACTTCAGATAATTGTGCATTTATCTCAAAAACGAGTGGATTCAGGGGAAAATGTCAACAAACCTCTTTTGTATCTGAAATTTTGGAAAATTTGATCAGCTACAAAAAATGTTTCTTGATATTTTCCACCAAACCCACTCATTACCGAGATAATCGCGTATTTAAAATCATGTAGAAATCATCATCTTATTCCAAATGGCAAACTTGACGGTTTTGTTAAATACGTATTTATCTCATGAACGATTGGGTTTATGAGGACATGTCAGAAGACCTTGTTCGAAATACAGCCTAAATCTCCAAAATGGTTACGGTCGACTAACTCGGCCATCTCCGAAAATCTCCGTGAACTTTCGGGTCAACGGACACAGGTCAGCGCGGCACCCGGAAGAGTCAGTCAGTAGTAGTATAGAAGTATCGTTACGATAATGAGCTAGCGTATTCAGTCAACCAGTATTATAAATTTAATAATTTTGTTCAGTACATCAACTTATTGATTCAGTTCAGAAATTCCAGTGACTCAACGAGATAAGGTGCAAAAGGACAATATCAGTGAAAATTAGACATTCAACAATAATTGAAACCAAAGAGTGTACCGAAATTGTGATAAGTGGTTCGATCCCACGCCAAATATAGTGATGATTTTCTAAAACGCCTAAATAATTTTCCCAACATCTCCGTCCACATTTTCATCCCACATCCACCCTAAACTAGTTCCTCACCAAACAGTGGTCCTTCGAGCCGGATAATTTCTTCGTCAGTTGATAAGCCCAACTCATGCAGAGCCTCTGGACAATTGCTGCTCCACTTCTGTAGAGAGAAGCCTCCTGCATGGCAAAGCCGTTGTAGTTGCGTTGCGATCTCCTTGAGACCGTCTTCTGTCTCTGCACCGCCGTAAATGTCGTCAACGTAACGACCTCTGGTGAGTGTCTCTACTGCTGCTGGGAAGCGGTGCCCTTCATCTTCTGCTAGTTGTTGAAGAACACGTAACGACAACCATGGAGAGCAATTTAGTCCATAGGTGACTGTCGTTAACTGGTAGGTGACTGGTTGTTGATTCTCGTCGATCCACAGTATTCTCTGAAGATTCCAGTCATCTTGGTGAACTCGTATTTGGCGGAACATCTTTACAATATCTGTGCCAAACATGAGCCTGTGCCTTCTCATCCAAGTCAGGATAACCATTGCATCGTTCTGTAATTTTTCACCAGAATACAGTATATCGTTAATTGACATACCTGATGAACTGGGGCTGGAGCTATTGAATACGACTCTCAGCTTCGTTGTGATGGCCTCCTCTCTCAGTACCCCGTGATGTGGTAGATAGTAAGCTGGCACGGGTTCTGGAGTCTCTGGTGCTATTCTCATGTGTCCCAGTGCTGCGTACTCGTTAATGAACTCTCTGTAGAACTGGGAGTATGCTTGATCTGTGTTGAGACGACTCACGATCGATTTGAGTTGACGTGTTGCTTTCAATTTCGATTCTCCGAGCGCTGCTGCTGAAGTTTTGAGGGGCAGTCTCACGATGTATCGCCCGGTGTTGTCTCTGCTATGAGTTGCTCTAAAGTGCATCTCGCACTCGTACTCATCTGGTGAAAGCTCTGATGTTGATGATCTCTCGTTTGGCAGTTCTTCCTGGACCCAAAATTTCTGGAGAAGCTCTAGAAGTTGTTCATTCGAAGATTCTCGTACAGCTGATAGAGATACCTTTATTGAACAATTTGTGCATTCGATTGGTCCGGATAGTATCCAACCGAATACTGTGCGTTGGCCAACTACTCTCGATTGCTCTGACTTGACAACTTCATCCATGATGATCCGCCCATAGTTGTCAGCCCCTAGTATGATGTCGATTGGTCCAGGCCTTAAATAATGGGGATCGGCTAGCTGAAGATTCTGAAGTGAGCCGATCCTCGCTGATGAGCATGAAAATGACGGAATTATGGTGGTGAGCTTCTTTAGAATGTG
>NW_021680473.1:163086-167475 GCF_001412515.2 Diachasma alloeum | reverse complement strand
AATCTACACAGAGCTTGACAGACCAATCACCAAGCTTTGCCTACTGCCATCAGATCCACCACCTCCAGAGCAACCTCCAGACGATGATGCAGAAGATCAACAGGACTAAAATCACCATTAATTCATCATCCCTGATGATGAATTGCCCCCGGGGTGTTCGAAATACCGCCTAAATCTCCAAAATGGTTACGGTCGACTAATTCGGCCATCTCCGAAAATCTCCGTGAACTTTCGGGTCAACGGACACAGGTCAGCGCGGCACCCGGAAGAGTCAGTCAGTAGTAGTATAGAAGTATCGTTACGATAATGAGCTAGCGTATTCAGTCAACCAGTATTATAAATTTAATAATTTTGTTCAGTACATCAACTTATTGATTCAGTTCAGAAATTACAGTGACTCAACGAGATAAGGTGCAAAAGGACAATATCAGTGAAAATTAGACATTCAACAATAATTGAAACCAAAGAGTGTAACGAAATTGTGATAAGTGGTTCGATCCCACGCCAAATATAGTGATAATTTTCTAAAACGCCTAAATAATTTTCCCAACATCTCCCTCCACATTTTCATCCCACATCCACCCTAAACGAGTTCCTCACCAAACAGACCTTTTTTGTAGCTGATAGAATTCCGCACAAAAAATGTCTTATGATATTCTCTAGTAGAACCACTCGTTCTCATGATAAATTCAAAGTTATCAAAACCCTAAAAACTTGAAGAACAAAAAATTTCAAATTTCAATTTTTCGATAATTCTGCATTTATCTCAGAGAAAAACGAGTGGGTTAAGGAGAAAACGTCAATAGACCTGTTTTGTATCTGATAAAATGTCCCACAAAAAAGTATTTTTTGATTTTCCGCTAAACCCACTCATTATCGAGATAATCACGTATTCAAAATCATGTAAAAATCATCCTATTCCAAATGGCAAACTTGACAGTTTTATTAATTACGTATTTATCTCAAGAACGATTGGGTTTATGAGGACATGTCAGAAGACCTTGTTTGAAACGCAGTCAAAATTCAGTATATCAACGGTTGACCACAAATCGGCCACTTACGAAAATCTTCGGGAAACCTCGGGTCAACGGTCAGGCCTAGTCAATCACCGAATCTCAGAGTCAGTTGCAGTCAGTCGTAGAGAGTCGTAGCAACTGAGTTGAGCGAACAGTATATCGTTTTTCTAAAGGTACTTTCGGTTGTCCGAACAGCGTCAGTACATCACCCGTTCGAGACATTTTGTTTTCTCAGTACATCTCCTATTTAAATTCTCAGTACAGTCTCCTATTATTCAGTATATTGTTCAGAAAATCTCCAGTGTTAAATTCAGAACAGTTTGAATCAATTTAAGTGACAATTAACAGAGTGTAACAAGTGACGCTAAGGTGGTTCGATTCCACCGAATAAATCAGTATAATTTTTATAGACTCAGTGCGTTCGTTTTTCACCGGCATTGCCACTACCCCTTTCCCAATCCACCCTAAATTCAGTTTTCCCTCCAAACAGACCTTTTTTGTAGCTGATAAAATTCTGCACGAAAAATATCTTGTGATATTCTCTACTAGAACCACTCGTTCTCATCATAAATTCAAAGTTATCAAAACCCTAAAAACTTCAAGAGCAACAAATTTTTTCGATCATTCTGCATTTATCTCAGAGACGAGTGGGTTTAGGAGAAAATGTCAATAGACCTTGTTTGAAACGTAACTCAACCTCTCCAAGACCAAGGTCGATCAGCTCGGCCAATTACTAGTAGAGTCTAGTAGAGTCACCGTAAATCAACACGAGTCAGTACATCACGGTCTGTCGTATAGCACGTTTTGAAAGGAATTCAACTCTGTAGAGTTTAGACCACAGTACATTAGCGTCTATTAACTCGGTGATAGAAATTCAGTAAAAGAAAATCACGTTATTTATTGACCATTCAACCAGTGACTCACAGTGCAAAACCGATAGACAATTAAATTAACTCAGTACGATCAACAAGTGATAAGCTGTTTTTGTAAATTTGACAAAGCGTGGTTCGAACTCGAGAATAAATGCACGTGGATATTAGTTCAAGACTCTCAACAATTATTTGACACCGACGATCCTCTAACCTCCCAATCCACCCTAAATCTAGTTCCTCACCAAACAGACCTGTTTTGTAGCTGCCAAAATTTCCCACAAAAGGATATTTTCTGATTTTCCGCTAAACCCACTCATTATCGAGATAATCAGGCATTTAAAATCATGCAAAAATCATCCTATTCCAAATTGCGAACTTGCCAGTTTTGTTGATTACGTATTTATCTCAAGAACGATTGGGTTTATGAGGACATGTCAAAAAACCTTTTTTGTAGCTAATAAAATTCTGCACAAAAAACGTCTTATGATATTCTTTACTAGAACCACTCGTTCTCATGATAAATTCAAAGTTATCATAACCCTAACAACTTCAAAAACAACAAATCTCAAATTACAATTTTTCGATCATTCTGTATTTATCTCAGAAACGAGTGGATTTAAGGGAAAATGTCAAAAGATATTTTCTGTGGGGAATTTCTTCAGCTACGAAAAAAGTCAATTGACCATGTCAAATTTGACGCTTTTGTTAGTTATGTATTTATCTCAAGAGTGGTTGGGTTTATGAGGAAATTTCAGAAAACCTTTTCTGTAGCTGATAGAATTTCACACAAAAAATGTCTCGTACCATTTTCCACTAGAACCACTCCTTCACATGATAAATCCAAAGTTATCGTAACCCTAAAAACTTCGAAAAAAACTTCGAAACCATCAAATCCAAAATTCTAATGTTTTTATAAATCTATCTTTATCTCGGAAATGAGTGAGTTTAGAAGAAAATGTCAGAAGTCATATTCTGTAGGAAATTTTGATAGCTACAAAAAAGGTCTGTTTGGTGAGGAACTAGTTTAGGGTGGATGTGGGATGAAAATGTGGAGGGAGATGTTGGGAAAATTATCGTAGGCGTTTTATAAAATTATCAATATATTTGGTGTGGGATCGAACCACTTGTCACTATTTCGGTACACTCTTTGGTTTCAATTATTGTTGAATGTCCAATTTTCACTGATATTGTCTTTTTCACCTTATCTCGTTGAGTCACTGAAATTACTGAACTTAATCAACAAGTTGATGTACTGAACAAAATTATTAAATTTATAATACTGTTTGACTGAACACTTTAGGCCATTATCGTAACGATACTTCTACACTACTACTGACTGACTCTTCCGGGTGCCGCGCTGACCTGTGTCCGTTGACCCGAAAGTTCACGGAGATTTTCGGAGATGGCCGAGTTATTCGACCGTGACCATTTTGGAGATTTAGGCTATATTTCGAACACCCCGGGGGCAATTCATCATCAGGGATGATGAATTAATGGTGATTTTAGTCCTGTTGATCTTCTGCATCATCGTCTGGAGGTTGCTCTGGAGGTGGTGGATCTGATGGCAGTAGGCAAAGCTTGGTGATTGGTCTGTCAAGCTCTGTGTAGATTGTTCTGATGTTTTCTATGATTGGTGATCCATCTGCCTGCCTTGGTACCTCTGCCTTTGCGGTTCTTATAGTTGCGACTCTCGTTAGCCCATCTGCTCCTGGGCGTGTCGCAATGACTCGTCCGATTGGCCATTGTGCTGGTGGATAGTTTTCGTCGATCATCAGCACCATGTCGCCAACCTTGATGTTCTCTTCTCGATGCGTCCACTTGTAGATTGCCTGATATCGTTGAAGACACTCTTTGGCCCACCTGGACCAGAATTATTGAGTTAGCTGCGTTACCAGGCTCCATCTCTGTAATTTGCTGGGGTTCTTGTCGATGATTGATGGCTCTGGAATCAGTTGAAGAGGCTCACCTATCAGGAAGTGTCCTGGGGTGAGTACTTGGAGATCGTCTGGGTCATCTGACATGGGACAGATTGGCCTGGAATTTAGGCAGGCCTCTATCTGGATCACGACACTGTTGAGTTCCTCAAATGTGAGTGTTGTTGTCCCCAAGACTCTTCTAAGGTGATATTTTGTTGATTTCACCGCTGCTTCCCACTTGCCTCCAAAATGGGATGCTCGTGGTGGTGAAAAGCTCCATTGAGTCCCATTGGTGGCGAGAGCAGCCTGAACCTGCTGATTTTCTCTGGATGTTCGGTGGTAGATTTTCTCTAGGACCTCTGCTGCGCCCACGAAGGTAGTGGCATTGTCACTGTACATGACAGCTGGAATACCCCGCCTTCCGGTAAATCTCTTGTAGGCTCCGATGAAGGCGTCCGTTGTCTGCCTGGTGACTAGTTCTAGGTGAACTGCTGATGTGGTGAAGCACACAAAAACTGCAATGTGCACTGACCCTGGTTGTGCATTCGTTGGTCTCCATTTGAGGATGGCGAATGGTCCTGCATA
>NW_021680473.1:161158-163020 GCF_001412515.2 Diachasma alloeum | reverse complement strand
TTGACCCATCTGTTGCTGGGCCTGTCTTCCTCGGTGTCTGGTGCAGATGGCACAGCGTTGAATATATGCTCTAACTGTGCCTCTGCCGCCGATTATCCAGTACCGTTGACGGGTATTGGCCAAGGTGAGTTGAGTTCCTCCATGGAGTGTTTTGCAGTGAGCTTCTTCGATGACTAGTGTGGTGAGGCGTGATTGGCGAGGCAAGANAACAAGAAATGAGACAGTTACAACGCAGCCAATCACTACTAATGAGGAAATCATCAGTCCAAGTGGATCGTCAGGATCAAAGGAGCCCGCTCAACAAAAGTCAACGCCTGCATCTTCAAAAACAGCACTCACCATGCAACAGGAAGGTCAACTAAGACTATTAACGTTTAAGGTAGAAACTCTGATGGAGATCTATCATGACCTCCCGCAGGACGTTGAAACCGAAGAGGACCTCACCCTAGAAGAACTAGACGGGCACAAGGGGATAATTGAGGCAGAATGGAGCGAGTATTTTCAGATTTATGCCAATCTAGCCGAGTTTCTTCCCNGTAATCATCTGGAAGAGGATCATCCCATTTTAGTTTTAATCTCCAAAGATCTTGTAGGAGAATCTTTCCCTGGACGACAACCAGTGCGATAAATCCCAGCGGATCAAAAATCTGGGCTATTTCTGAAGAGACTACTCTCTTGGTGATTGTCGTCGTATTGAAATCCTTTGATTTGCACCNGCAGCAGATCAAAGCCAGGCAAATCAGCTGAAACGTCTTGACATCAAGCCATTCGATGGGAAACNGTTGAGTGTCTCTGTTGAAATTCTCAGCCATCTAGGTACAGTTACTCTGTCTAGGTCGTTGAGATTCTCTCGGAATGTCTTCCAGCGTTGAACGTAATCATCTGGAAGAGGATCATCCCATTTTAGTTTTAATCTCCAAAGATCTTGTAGGAGAATCTTTCCCTGGACGACAACCAGTGCGATAAATCCCAGCGGATCAAAAATCTGGGCTATTTCTGAAGAGACTACTCTCTTGGTGATTGTCGTCGTATTGAAATCCTTTGATTTGCACCGGAATGTGTCAGTGGATTGATACCAACACAATCCAAGTACCTTGGTGACTGACTCCTCGAANTCTTTCAGGCGAAGGACGAAAACTACGACAAGGCTTGGCAGAAACTCACCAGGAAGTACGAAGACCCTAGACTCGTCGCTCAGTCGTTATTCAACAGGATCCTGACGCTGCCGAAAATCACCCAAGCAACAGAAGAGAACCTCAGCGCCAACGGAGCAGCAGCATTGGAGACCCTAGATCAATTACAAGACGTGACGGGGCTGACGACAGACAACATCGCTGAACANCGTAAATGTCGTCAACGTAACGATCCCTGGTGAGTATCTCTACTGCTGCTGGCAAGCGGTGCCCTTCATCTTCTGCTAGTTGTTGAAGAACACGTAACGACAACCATGGAGAACAATTTAGTGCATAGGTGACTGTCGTTAACTGGTAGGTGACTGGTTGTTGATTCTCGTCGATCCACAGGATTCTCTGAAGATCCCAGTCATCTTGGTGAATTCGTATTTGGCGGAACATCTTTACAATATCTGTGCCAAACATGAGCCTGTGCCTTCTCATCCAAGTCAGGATAACCATTGCATCGTTCTGTAATTTTTCACCAGAATACAGTATATCGTTAATTGACATACCTGATGAACTGGGGCTGGCCTGATGACCTGATGAGCTGGAGCCATTGAATACGACTCTCAGCTTCGTTGTGATGGCCTCCTCTCTCAGTACCCCGTGATGTGGTAGATAGTAAGCTGGCACGGGTTCTGGAGTCTCTGGTGCTATTCTCATGTGTCCCAGTGCTGCGTACTCGTT